>NC_142402.1:19061767-19215612 GCF_059441095.1 Idiotropiscis lumnitzeri
CCGGCTTGGGCTCATCATTAATGCAGAAGATAATGGCTTCACCAGAGGTCATCAGCGGAGGAACGCGGCCCCGGGACATGTACTCTCCAAGCAAGAATGCACACTGCTGCGGGCTGTCAACAGAGTGCATTGTTTGTATGCAAACACACACACACACACACACACACACACACACACAGCTTACAGGCGAGTTACACATACAATAGAAAATGCTGTATTCATGAGTTTTCCCCCTTATACAGTCCAGGGGAACCCTCAATGTAAAAGTGGAACAATTTGGGGTTCAATCAACACATTTCGGAGGAAATAGGCCTTAAAAGTCAAACATCAAACAATAAATAACAAAATCAGTCAACATAATGTAACCTAAACAAGGCTTCCTCAACCTGTATTAGGCCAAAGCGCATTGAATTTGCCATTTTTTTTTAAACTTACTTCCCACACGTCGGCGTTGGCCTTCGCCAGCAGAGCGCAGTGTTGCCTCAAAAGCATCATCATCAGCTCTTCTTTTTTTTTTTCTTCCCACTTTCATCTGGCTTTCCCATCTTGCAGACTGACAGTGTGACACCTTTATCTTGCAGACATGTTTTTGTCTCTTTACTTTAACACACACACACACACACACCCCCACAACAATGCGAAGAAGCCAAATTGTGGATAGGAGCGTTGTGTGTGTGTGTGTTTTTTTGCTTCAAATTGTCAGATGAAACAGCAGCATGGCTTGTGTCCCCAAGCCATGGCCAAGCTGTCAAAGTGTGTTGGGTCGTAAAAGGCTACGCTCTCAACACTGTCCCTTTTCTGCTTGTCACACGTCGACAGCTACACACATCAACTATTTGTGTGTGTGGATAGCCGCATTGGCCCGCCTCCATCCTCGTCCCCGCCTGAGGCCTCTCTCGCAATGTAAAGTTAAGTTTGGGCAGATCTGCTCGCCGGCTTACATATCCAAAAGCAACTATAAGATATTCTCTTTTAATGTTCTCCCCTAGCTGCAGGGATGCATTTGGAATGTCATTTCATTATATCCTATCAAACATCTCATCTCCTCTGTCTGTCCCTGAATCTTATTTGTAAGCTTCACTCACTCTCTTCTTGATTTTTTTTTTAAAGCAGTAACAGATACGGCTGACGGCCCAATGCCTTTTGTGTCCCGTGAAAGGTGCAGGAATACTATTAGTTTGATGGGAAACAACACGAAGGACAAGGTTTGGGTTACCCCTCAAGAGTCACCTGTCACGGGTTTTGTCCCACTACAGAGAATCACACCTCGAATTGAAAGTCGACACTAAAGAGAGGAAAGACAAAGAGAGAGCAAAATGTGGATGAATGTTAAAATAAACAATCCACGGAGGGGGCTGCCGGGCAAAAAAAGCGCTCAGCCCCCGGGCCGGCGGCCTCTCAGCGCCATGGCAGAAGCCAGTCACACATCACATGGCATTACTCGGGATGGGGTTACAGGAAAATGTCAGCCGATGCATAAGGAGGAACCATCGGCCCGTAGGATGATTAGATTGCCCGAGGGAGGTGCAATCTTGCATTCCCACGATTCCCCTCTTTCCACCCACGCCCTCTTTTCATTGTAGTTTTTTTACAAGGCATTTTTCGCTCTCTCGCTGATTTGATGTTTTCAGTTGGGATGTTTACTCGGCAGGCAGACTATATTTGCACTATTATTGTTTAAGATTTAGGAGAGGACACAGTTAAAGAGTAATACATTGACAAACCTTGTTAAATGGACAGCGTGTCGAACGTGTACGTACGGTGGCCGAGAAAGGTTAAAACAAATAACAACAATTTATTTCAATAATGTACAAAAAACATGTTCTAACTTATCAACGTACATTTTTTAAATATAAAGCATAGGTCTAGTTAGTAATCACTAATTGTATTACATGAGTAGCGACTTACCGTACAAAATGCTGACATGTCTTGACGTAATTGGTTGATGTTCAAGAATGGTGTTTTGTTTCTTTGTTGTATTGTTGCAGTTGGTTGTAACTTTTTTATAGGATCTGCAAATGTTAATAAAGATGGAAAAAAAAAAAGAAGTTTCGTCGCCATCTTTCTTGTATGGAGGCCGGAAGGAGACAATAAATCGAGCGCAAATTACCTGGATGAATGACTCCAGCAGGTGAAAATTAATCAACGCACTTACTTTGTAATTTGACAGAATATTAAAGGTTGTTTGATTTCACTTACACTCCTGCTGAAGAAATTGTTGTCAGACTTTGTTTGGGCTGTCTGTTTGTTTGTTTGTTTGTTTGAGCTTCAAAGTGGACGCGTTTCGAATTTGGACGTTGCATTCTATTAGATGACCACTAGATGGCACTAAATTCTACACACCCTCGCACTATGACCCGCTGTACGTGGAGCTACGTGTTTGAACGTGACTAAATTGTTGCGCAGTGGACATGCTTGTGCCACCACTTGTCGTGTGTGGCTGACCGTCTTCAACTAATTTTGTTGCGATTCGAAATTTGAAGGTGTTAGGTGAACCAGGTGATCAACCAGGTAGCTGTGGTGTGAAGGTGTCCCAGTTCTCTAATGTTTGTCCGCCTGCTGCTCCACCGGCAGCCTGTTGATGAGATCAACGTGTATGAAGTTGTGGTCAAAAAGGCGAGAGCAAAGAAGAGATGCACACACACCCCGGAGAAAGTCCAGAGCTTTATTCCCCCTCCTTACACAATCTAACATGAAACTGTGAATAGATGACAAGGAGGAACATGCTTGACTTCTCCAATGACCAGGATGATGTCACTGGCGCTGGCTGCAGCAACTGTAGGTTGAATGTAAACAAACAACTGTACCTTCCTAACAGCTGTTAGTTTGCCTCAAGTGTCAATGCTTTTCAATCCAGGTTCAAAACAATTTAAATTCCCGTATATACCTTTGATTAAGATCTGCCTTTACATTTTTTGTTAATAAATGGATTTAGTTCTCGTTAACGGATGTTTTTTTTTTTTATAAATCTTTTGTTCCCTTTCCTTTGCCATTTGATTTGCCTTTATTTTATGTCCATCACATTTTAGTGTTTTTTAAAAAAAATATTATTTAGATTGTTGGTGACTTCTTCTGCACTCTAAACAAAGTCTGATTTATTTATATGGGTATTGTATTTCATTCGCTTCAAAATGTAGCTGTTTCCAACCATCGGACACAAAGTTAGCGCTAATAAATTCTGCAAAAAGCAAGCTGTGTTTACCATATGAAGTTTATTGTTGCCAAATATTTTAGATCTAATTTGAGGCGTATTGTCCGATCCTCGTGGATGACCATCAGAAGAAGGAGAAGGCGAAGAAGAGACGGCAGGAGGGTTCAATGCAGATGTCTGAGTGCCTCTGACAGAGAGGACAGCCCCCCCAGGCAGGTCCCAGCCCCTCAGTACCCAAAATGACACATGACTGCTTTGACTTTTGTCATCCTCTGCCCCTAAACCCAAGCTGCCAATACACACTGAGGCAAGTCATGGACACACACACACACACACACACACATGCTCAAAGACACAGTCACACACTGTATACTGCTTAGATTACATTATCTGTATCCCCGGGACACGAGCCCTCCTTGTTGGATGACATTTGGGCTTGTGCAGCACTAAGGTTACCTTTTTTTTTTTTTTTTTTTGCCCCTGAGTTAAAGATGCCTGTCTGCGGCATGCATTTGAAATGAAGGATGGAAGGGGGAGTGGGAAATCAGATGAGAAAGATTTCCAAAAGCACTTTGATCAGGGGCATCAACAGTCACGCACAAACTTGTTAAGCAGTATGTAAATTCGGGCTGATACTGAATAAAGTTGCCAGAATGGCATGAATCCATTGTGCTGCGATGATCAAAATAAAAGAGGGCTTCATGCGCTGCAGGGCAAGAAAGTCACAGACATGAAGGCTTTTTTTTTCTTCCCCTCTATCAAGGGGCTGATGGGATGCAGAGAGGAGCGATGGAAGGCAGGGAAATGAAAGATAGGGGGGGGAAGCCTGGAAGGATCTCAATCTAAATTAGCAAGAGTAGCAGGGAGAGTGTGCTGAGTGAGACATATAATTGTGATGAAAACATCAGGCCTCACTCCGTCACTCAGCCGCTTCTTGCTGGGTGAATCTCACAAAACCGCCGCCGCCATAAGCTTGAATCATATCGGTGGAGTTCCCGCCAAGATGACTATCTTCTGTCAAATGTCATTCAAAATCAATAAACAACTTGCTTTGATAGAACACACGCTTATCCCCAAAAGTTTGGGGCTGAAATTACCTATTGATCTGACGTTCATTTCGAGTACCTCAAACATCTTATGTAACATAGCAGGAAATCAATAGGGGGTCTTCTTTTAATAAAGAGCAATAATCCCTGAACATTTGGCGGATATTGTTTGAAAAGCGGACTAGTAAAATAATGATTTCATCTTTTGCAAGCTATTGGTGGTGAGTATTGCACTGTGAAATTTGACCTGAACAATGTCAGACGTCAGTTTTCTGATATAATTGTAACCCTGTTATTATTTTTGGGTTGACAATTCATGAACAAGTTGATTATTTTGTGCTTAAAGAGGAATAAATAAATAAATAAATGAATAAATAAATGGTATTAGTGTCCCAAAAAGCACATTCACAAACGTAATAATATTGGTCAGCTAAATATAGGTGATTGTGTTGAATTAAAAGCATTTGTATAAAGTTCATTGTTTTGGAAAGAAAAAAAACCTGCTTGTTTACCCATCACTTTATTTTATCTGGAATGTCTTTTCATTACACTTGTCTCACCATTGAAGAAGAAGCAGAGCCAATGAGATCGAGTAAAGGGAGGCAGTGAAAAGGGATTATAAAATACGTGACGAAAGATTGTTAAGGATATTCTGATAGTATCTAAGTGATGACATATTGTTCGAAAAAAAAAACAAAACACATTATAAGAACGCACTGTGTAGTGCTGTATCAATCGGCTAGATAATACTGTCCTTCGGGGTGGTTGCTAACGGCTAGCTAGCTAAGGCTAATTGCATGAGTGTTTCACAGTGCACGGTTAGCATAGCCACAGCTAGCCACGTTCATAGCTTGTTAGCTGAACTAGCTAATAGCGGGAGCTACGTCAGAGGAATTGAACAAGGACTTTGGACATCCAAGGAAGTTGGATTGCACTTCAGATGTGTGGTGCGTTTGTGTTGGAATACAATTTTCTCCATTGAAACGTCAAGACGTCTGCTGGTTACAACACACGGGAACGTTACTGTGAACGGACTGTGAACACTTATTTCTTTGACGAGGACCCCACCGACTGGACGTCGTTTGAACAGGCCTGCAACGTTTTCTATTGGGTTTGGACTTTCCTTTAGAAAATGCCGGCATGAATGGTAAAATGTAAGTTTTGCTTTGATATACTTTTCTAAACGAATTAGTGGTTTTTATCAGAATTTTACCATTTTTAGTCAATTTCTTTCCTTATTCAAGTCAACTTGAACGTCTGTTCAAACTTAACCATATCGAATTAAATTAAAATTAAAATTAAAATTAAAAAATTATTCAAAGGGTTTGTCCCACACTGTTTTATGATTGACACTTGAGGACATCCACCACACACGTCCGCTGAGCTCAGAATCTGTCAGAGGTCCAGATAGTAAAAACCCTGGCACAGTTTGGCTTTAGCCACAGGTGCTTCTATACAACCCGCAGGTAAACATCTTCAAATGTATCCAACTTGCATGTTTTTGGAAGGTGGAAGCAAGCTTGAGTATCTGGAGAAATCCCACATGCCAGCAATTACACCACATTGCTGACCCAGGTTTGTCTTCCTTTGTTAAAAATCAGCAGGGGAGGCAAACGCAGAAGTGCAGATACTAAGGTAAAAAAGAAAACTATGGTTTACAGTAAGTAGAAGTACTGATTCAACTACTTTAGTAAAAGCCCCCCCCCCCCAAAAAAAAGAAAGTAGCCTGAAATTGAGCTAAAAATGCTGTTGTGTAATTTCCAATGTTATCATAGTTAATGAATACTAAACAAAAAAACTAAAGATATTGATTAAAAAAAAACATTAATTAAAGAAAAGGAAAACTAAAATGCTTAAAAAAACTAAAAATAATTTAAACTCTTACATTTTTAAAACTAACAATTACCATAGCGAACATGTCCTTTGTTTTTATCTCTGTCAATTAATATCTTTTGTAGTTTAGACGCTTTTACTTTGGTATTGCTGCAAAAGAAGGGTGGCCAAACAATGGTTTGACAATTGTAGTTTACGTTATTTTATTACACAATACTTAGTGACTTTTTTTTCATCTTGCAAAATACAAACACTCCACATATAAAATAACTAATACTATAACTAATAAAAAACTAAATTAAAACAAAGGTTTTGGGAAAAAATAAAACAAAACAACAACTATCTACAATGAAAAATCCCAAACTATTATAACCCTGTCAAATTGAAGGCCCTCTCCACATGGTCGAATCACCTGACACTGACTTACAACTTCCCCTCAGATGTCGTCTTAACTCTCTTCTTGTTCGCCCATCACTTTCTTTATCTGTCCCTCGTTGCCTCTTTTGTCTCGGTGACTGACACGCGGAGATGGATGCTTGTTGTCACAGGGACTCTTGTAGCCTGTCAGCTTTTAAACCAACAGGGAACAAAAGGATCACTTTAACAGGGAAGCAACAGAAAAAAATCTTCAAGAGTAAGGACAAGGTTTACATTCTGTCTCGCTTGATTGATGGAAGGTGTTCCAAATTCGGTCAGAGGTGACAGAGAACAGTCTGAATTGACGAAGCTTTCATTTTTTTGTTTAATTTATTCATTTTAATAACCCCACCATAACTGAGCAATCAAGTGTGTGCTTCCAACAAAACCCAATGCAGCTCTGCTTACCTTTTGTCTTTGACAGGAAGCAGATTGAAGCGGATGTATGATCGTGCCTCCGCCTGATCATGTTTGAAACAGCGAAATATAACGCCTGGACTCTGACCATCACTAGAAAGTGGCTCTGGATCTTCGCCCACCCTTGCCTACAAGTCATGATCGGAAAAATCATTGTCGATGAGGTAATTATGTCAATCAGCTGATTGACAGACACGTTTTAAGAAATAGGCTTAGAAATATTTACTCGGTTGTTCAATTTCTCATCTGGTGAATGATTAATTTTTCATGTCTGTAACATTTATGCCAGAATGAAAATGGCCTTTGAGGATCTATAACGCTACATTTACAGAAACGGATGATGGCGGATTGCATCATCCTCCTTGAAGCCGGCCGGAGCCTGTTATAGCAAAAACATGGACAAACAACCACTTTTGTTACCGCAATTCAATGTCATTTTAGTTTTATTACGGCCTGGCCCTTGCCTCCCTCTAGCGCAGTGTAGCGTCTGTAAATCTGCCTCGCTCCTTCCTCTCCCCCCCAGACAACAAAAAAAGCACACACAGAAGGCCCCTCAAATACAAACCTGACGTCTGCGAGGCGGCGGAGGAGTGGAGGAAAAAAAAAACAAAACGTGAGGGCCCTCAGGTGTGTGCCCTCGTACTCTTCCTCTGTGCACCTGCACCGCCTCGCTCAAGTATGCCGAGTGTCTTTCGGCACACAATGGAAGGCAGCGCGTAGCCCGCGGCGCCTCTCTCCAGCTGAGAGTCACCTCTCTCCAGAGGACAGGCAAGGAAAAGTGCCAGCGCTAACAACTGATCCTGGCGGATAAAGGTGCCAGATAGGCTGGCAGGAAGTGGCTCGCCAATTGTCGCCTTTACTCTCTCTCACGCTGGTCTTCAACGCCGGTTATTGTGTACATGTTATTATACCTGTTAAAGAGAATATTTCGGAGTGGACTACTGATTCTCAATTATTTAATGTTATGCCCCCCTAGCAAGAAGAAAACAATTCACCCCCCACCCCACCACTCACTTTCCGCCGCAACTATAAATAATAGCCTTTTTGAGGCAAAACAAACCTACGCCGGAGAGTTAATACTCGCTACACACAATGGGCAATGAGAGCGCCACTGCCAACTACTGGAGGGGATGTGCAATTACACTCTTATTTGAGTACAAGCTTTGACTGCTCTCCCACCTCATAAAACAAACAAAAAAAAAGTAGCTTCTTTTATATATGGAGAGCTCAGATCGTAATGATCTGACTTGCTTTTTAAAAAAAAAAAAAAAAAAAACTGTTTCAGCGACGCACGTGATGCAGCGTAGTAATGCCAGGCTGCATGAGCCAGCACCAGATCAGTGGAGCACTCACACTGCTGGGGGGCGGCTGACTCCAGCAGCAGTTAGGCGAGACGGCCATCGCGGGTCAGCCAGGCCACAGCTGGGAGCCCCCGTGGCCAAACGTTGACCTCCTGTGAGCGAGTAGACTTTACATGCAGCTGCACTTAAGAAGAAAAAGAAGTACTGCACCTGCACATTGATGTGGATGAAATCTCCAATTTATGGGATGTTATTTTGCAGTCTTCGGCAGCATCAGTGTGGAGTGTGCCTTTCTTCATCATGGAGAGGGACTTTCAGTCGGGCGGGAAGGGAAGTGACTCTATAGTCAATTGAAAAAAAATGTGTTATAAAATGTTCTTTGGTCCTTCGCTAGTCTAAACATGACATTCTGATTAATATTGAGTTTTTTGAATATGAGTTAAGCAGCAAAATCCATCTGTTTTTAGCCACTTACGTCGACTGAAAATGACATCACAGTTGCTTCATGATTGGTCGTTAGCTGAGACCTGAGCAACTGTAATGTCATTTCCAGTCGACAAAATGGCCGCTCCCTGAGAGGTACAAAAATAAAACAAAATATTCCACAAACGCACGATTAATCAGAATGCCGTGTTTCGACTAAGTGGGGCTGCATAGAACATTCTCTTGTTAACAATTTTTTGGGGTTGACTTTAATTTTGGTCATTACGATGATACTCAGAGCGTTGCGTATTTATTTCTTTATTTTAGTCGGTACTTGGTGTAAAAGGTTTCCGAATGACTGTTTAAGAATGAACAAAGCAAAACTTCAACCTTTGATGTTGATGAATTGCATTTTTAGTCGAGCGCCAAACTTTTTTTCTCGCTACGTTTTTCTTTTAACAACTCTTGTTGACGCCGCTTCTTCGTTTGAAATACGTGTCAAAGACAAAGCCAAACAGTAAGTTACGTGAAGACGATCCTTTAAGCGCCAACGTATGACTTTAGGGGCATGCATTTCCTGAAGGTACAACCTTGCGGGACCGTTGGCCTTCAGAGGTTTCCGCTCTCAGTTTAAGCGTAATTAAAGCAAATTTGTCAAATGACTCCCTGACTTTGCGGGGCCAAGTTCACCACGTGACTTAATGGGATTTCCATCTGTGCCTGAAACACAACTTGGCAGACTGCAGGGGGGGTTTGAGGTGGGTCGGGGGTGGTTTTAATGCAGCATTTCACATGCCACCCACGACACCTGAGCGCGACGTCGTCGGAAAAAAAAAAAAAAAAAAACACCCAGCCATGGTGTCGTGATGCATTTCCTCTCCAAGTCAGCGTCAGCCAAACGCCTCCTCTTTCCTTTCGTCTTATTTATTTTTTGCGCTCATTTCAGCATGTCAAGGTTGGCCCTTGCAATTTTCCCTCATACGCTTGCCTTAGGGGGGCAGTAGACCCCCCCCCCCTAACCCCCCCAGCCCCCGGCAAGGGCGATGTCACACCATAGCATTATGCTAGTCCTCGGCCAATTGTACCTTTTCTGTTCTCTTTCTCCTTTTCTTCCCCCTTCCGCCTTATTGTACACTATTGATTTCTGTCAGTAGTAAGGTATATGTCCATTAAGGCGCAGATTTAATAGAGCGACAATGGAAAGCGGCTCCATTTGTTCCTGCAGTAGTGTAAGTGTTCATTTTGAGAGTCTGATACTAACCCTGGCCAGAAGCGAGTGCTGGATTTTTTCGCTGTAAATGGAAAAGGCCTGTGGGCTTTTTCATTTTCTGGGCCCAGACGTTCCCTTCATGGTGTCGGAGCCCTTGTGCTCACAGAGTTCATGTTTCGCTGTAGGCCTTTTTTTTTTTTCTTCCCACTTTTTTTTTTTTATTTTATTTATTTTTTTTTGTATTTTGTTTTATCTCATAGCTTGGACTAGCAGGGCTTTGACTCCCAGGGGACTTTGGCGTAGCAACAGCCGAGATCAACAAAGTGAGTTTGTTTATGCTGGCTGTGTCCGCATGTTGTCGACTTGCACGTTTTCTCCGTCTCCATTTCCTGCCTCTCCTTGCCCCAGGGGAACGCAGCCCTCTAATTGGATCTTGTTCTAATTGAGCCTAATACTGGAGCGAACCGGAGTTGGGCCCCGTGGTGATGAAGAGCTGAATCAAAACTAAGCACAAAAACTTTATACGTGTGTGTGTGTGTGTGTGTGCCTGCGTGGGTGTGTGTATGCACTTTTTGGCCTGCATATTTTTTCCTCTTCCTATTTAAGTTCAGCAGTTGATTTAGAATTTTTTTTTTTTTGGCACCATTTTTTTTTGGGGCTAGTTCGCTCGTACAAAACGAAAGCACCTTACTACAGCATGGATTCCGCATCAGGGAGAAACGTTTTCAGTTTGTCGGATGTCATTTTCAATATTGTATCATTTTTAACATTTAGTTGTGGAAACATATCCCATCAGGATGGACATTTTTAATTGATAGCTTAGAAGACATTAGTTTCGTAAAAAAATAAAATAAATTTAAGTAGGGATTTTTTTTAAACATACAGCTGTGCTAGAGCTTTGTTCTCTTCCCCTTAGTTTGATTATTATTATTCTACAAAAACTAAGTATTATGATACAACTTGAAATAGAAGCGATAGTAGGGATCCTGCGACCCATTCACACACACGCACACATATATATATATATATATATATATATATATATATATATATATATATATAAAATAAAATACCTCTCAAATCAGTTTTCATTTGCTTCATTTTTATGTAGTTTTAAAATAAGTTCTACATATTTTACTGGTGCAACTCATGAAATGCTGCAGTGAAGCTCATTAAAAAGATCCCAAATTGTTAGCATGCATGTCAGTGACGAAGCAAAACATGGCACAATTCCATGTTTGTCTTTTCATAACCAACCCTCACGTGAATATCATGTTTCCCAAACAATATAAACTACACCAAGTTAAGCATGCGGCAGTTTCACCAGACGTGTACCACGCACACACACACACGCACGCATGCACACAAACACATGCTCCGAAATGGAAATGAACAACAGCAGGTTGGCTGCTAAAGGGCAAGGAAAGGAATGAATACATTTTTGCCTCCAGCTAGGAGTATTTTTTTTAATTTATTTTTTTAAATATAATCCTGCCTCCCTGTGAATCATCTTCTGTCTTAAAACAGGAACAGACACATCTTTAAGCATACTTTACCATGCGTCAATACACCGTCTTTAGTCATTTGTTTCTATCGATCTTATCTATTGCCTTGTGTTGATGTTTGCGCTCTCTAATAATATCGTTTGAATGATTTTACTCACGCTGGACTGTTCACTGAACTTCCGTATTCTTTACCCCAATAAGACACTTTGTACTTATTACAACCACTGGAGCTGCCATACTTGTTATCTCCACCGGGGCGGCAGTAGTTGTTATCACCGCAGGAGCTGTAGTACATGTAATGACCACCAGAGGCAACAGCGGTATCTCCGCCCATGACATGACTAGCTAGGCCGGGTGAAGATCCAGAGCCACTATCATGTGATGACTGCACGATTGTGTTTGAACCACTGCCATGTAGAAACAGCAACAGTGGAACACTCCTGGTATCGTTTCAAAGGCGAAAGGTAAGCAGAGCTGCATCAAGTGTTGGTGCACACATGAGCGTGAACTAATAGGTGGATCTTGGCACATACTTGATTGCTAGATGAAGATGACGACTAGAGAGAGGGTGTTATTTGTTTTTGGGGAGGTGCCAAGGCGCTACCTACACACAGCGTAGGATAGAAATTTCTGCTTCCATGAGTGAAAATTGTTTTTGTCTTTAGCGCATTTCCCCCTCGTACTTTACAAACCCCCCAAAAATCTTCAAAACCACAGATGGACATGTTTAAATGGAAAAACTATGATGATTTTTGTTAAAAAAATATATGCCAAAAATGTTCTGGCACTTACTGTTGGCACCTCACATGGAGTAAAGTCAACTTGACGACAACCCCGCAATGACCAATGGGGATATAATTGAGCCATCGGTGGCTTGATGCAGATCTGTTTCCGTGGATCAAACATGTAGTTATGTGAAAGCATAAGACAAAGTAGTACCGGTATTTGTTTGACAGTTGACAGTTGAGCAGGGCGTGGTTTCAGCGCATTCAGCTTCAGCTTGATTTTTCAGGATTTTGAAGTCAGCATATCTACTTAATCGGAAACATTTTCGTTATCATTCATATTTGGTTAACAGCAGCCTTCTCTGTGGTCTACCAAATTTAGTTGACATTTCACAGGGACTTGAGTACTTCAGTCAGGAGTACTATTAGACCTGTAGTACTTGTGTATGCCACCAGAGGGGAGCTGGGTGTCACCCTCGTTTTCATCCAAATAGGTCACGCCTCACCGCCCCGAGGCCGTGTGCCTTGCCTGGAGCAAAGAGGAGGTGGGCACAGCAAATGGTTCCAGAACAAACACGGCCTTGCAAAAACGTTCTCGCCCTCAGGGGAAGTGTCGCCCGGGGGCAAAGTGCTGATTGGAAACAGTTGAAAGAAAGAACTTTAGGCGGGGGCGATTGTTTGGTTGTTATTGCGAAAGCCGCGCAGCTGCTTGCGAGCTTAGAATGTCAGAAAAGACGAGGGCACGTTGTGGCCTAAAGGTTTTTCTAATCAACGTGACACTGTACATGTGCACGCTTTTCAATGCGCGTCATTAAAAGTTGGAGGGAAGTGCACGACTGCACTGCCGAGTGGCCCTCGAGCACTTTGTGGTGGAAGCGTTAAACAAACAAACAAATGGTCAGGGAGCCCATTACTCACGGAAACTATGCATGTGTGTTTATGTGCTTATGTGCCCCTCCGTCGCCCCGCAGGCTTCCACGTCGGCCCCGTGTCTTGAAGGTGAGAAGCCTCGGCTGATAATTGAACACCGCCTGGCACTTTAACAAATGTATTGAAAGGAAGGAATCGAAAAACCCGTTAATGAGATTTAACGTCCCAGGCGGTGCTCGAGGGCGATCCTTCTCATAATTTTCCGAATCTAATAGTTTTTTCTTCAAACGTTGTTTTGTTTATCCCCTACATAAGATACTCTAGGTCAGGGAGGGGCAACTGAACTACTGACGGCCCACGAGCAGTGTGAGGCCTGCGACCTCACTTCAACTGGCCTTTAGATGAATTAAGAAAAAAAAAAAATATTTTTTAACATTTATTTTTTATTTAGTTTTTTCCAAATCACAAAAATTCTTGAAAAAAAAACATGAGAAGCATTCAATATACATTTTTCATAAAAGATGAGGGAAATGGGGAAAAAAAATCCCAGGGGCATTTGAAAAAAAATGTAAATATATAAATTGGCGGCGTCAAACTCTGAATACGCAGAGATCAACTGTCGTTTTAAACTGCAATATTACTAATCCCCGTTAGATGGCAGAGATGTCTTAGTTGCGCTAACACCGGCTCTTATACCGACCTATCCAGGTACTACATCGTGAGTTAGCATAATATATTTGTTGCGGATTTAAAGTCATATGCAGGCCAAACATTACATCTCAATAATATTCACATTTTGAGTGAGTTGATTTTTGTGAAAAATTGTAGAAAAATAGTTCACGCACTTCCTGTTGATTTCTTGTTCAGCGGTTTTGTGCCACGCTTGAATGATCATTTTTATGCAAGAAAGCACAAATTAAGTTAAATTAAATATTCCGACCCCCCTCCAGCATTCATTCTAGAACAAATGTTTCATTTTATGATTCTTTGAATAGACGTACCACAACATCGATGGATGGAAAAAAAAAAAACAGTCTCCAAGCATTCCTAGCGAATCCTCATTTCCAATGTCCGTCCAGAGAAGGGCTTTTCAACGAACAGTCAGAAAAACAGCTTTTAAGACATAATCACATTAGAAAATGCACATTATTTTGGTGGAGACGGCCCGCCACGTCAATTATGCATGCAACGATTTTTCCTTGACTTCTGCCAAAAACTAGTTATGTCACTTCAAATTTGTAGTCATTAAATGGTGGGGAAATTATGCAATTTTCGAGGATGGTTATTTAAGTTACATCATGTAAGATATTAAGTAAGAGACAGGAAGTGTCGCCGCCTGCTGCTCTGGCCGCATTTTGTCTGTGAACCAACGCTCAGCTTCTGACTAGCGGACGTCATGGCTCGCGACATGCCTTTGACGGAAAGTCAAACTTGTTAATTCATGTTAGCGAATGGAAATATTGGTGCAGCACAACAAAAATTACAAAAAAAAAAAGGAACTCCATGTGCTCTAGCAATGTAAACAAACACAGTGCAGCTCAGATTCTGGCTAGCATTCAGTTTGTCATTGCGTGCAACGTGCTTTTGGCAGAACATCGAATTTGTTTACTCTTTGGAGCAAATTTAAATGTCAGCGTCATTTAAACTCTTGAGATGGAGGAGTAAGAAATGCCATGATTAGAGCTTTTATAGCATAATAATGCACACTGCAAAAGAAATACAAAATATTGATGTCATTTTTACCATTCAAACCACAGCTCCGAGGTCTACCGTAACTCCAACCATAAAGGCCCATGTAAAAAACAAGTTTGAACCCCCCCACCCCCTAGAAAAAGAGTCCGACCTTCCAGACGTTGAAAAGGAAACAAATGAGAAGGAAAAAAAAGCCAACAACCGAGCGGCAAGTGGCCGAGCAGCAGCGTGCACATCTTTGTACTTGGGTTTGTTTACCTCACAAGATGGCTCCCGGCTCCGGGAATGAACCATGAAAATGGCTGCTCTGGCTGCCCCGCGGCGCTCCGTATAGATTGGACTTTTCCACGTGGCAGTGGGGGCTGCTGGGATACGCACCCAAGGGGATGTGCTCTCATTAAGGACAGTTAGCCCGGGGCGCTTTTTGCACTGCTTCCTGTGGCCACTGACCTTCTTTTCCTTTCATCCAGGAGCCTCGCAGCTACACCGCACTCCCCGCTTCTCGGGCTCCCTTGTCGCTCGCGACGACGCCTCCGGGGTTGCGTCACATGGCCTGAGTGACTCCTGACCTGCCCGCCCGCCCTGCCTGCCTGCCGTCGTTTTGGCGCCATCGCAGACGGCGTAAAGGGTCACATGTGCCCCCCCAAAATGGCGGCGATGTCCCCGGGCTCTGCGAGGAAGAATTTTCCCCGAGTTGACAGTGTCAAAACATCATGTCAAAAATGACCAAGCTTATGTGTCATCTTGAAGCGGTGCGGCTGCAGCATTATTCATGTGGAAAAGGTTTGAGCGCGGTGACGCTGCAAACTCAAAGCAGAATTAGCCATGGCAGACATTTTGGAAGACTTTTGCCATTTCTGCTGTTGCACTTCATTTGGGTCACATGTGATTTACATGAGGCACCTCAATGTGATGGAAGAGCCACTATGCTCTTTTTGCTTTTTGGGAGACATTTTGGCTCTCGTAAACTTGAGCCAAGGAAGTGAAGAAATTAAGGAAGTGGAAGCATGTAATTTCTATGAGCCAATCTGTGAAGAAAGCCGGTGTGATAATAAGTCTTATCTATTTTTTTTTCTAATAACTATTTTACCGATGTAATGTAAAATAGTATTTAAAATAGTCCAGAATAAATACTGTGTTATTATTATTATTATGGTTATTATTATTAGGGTTTTTAGACAAACTACTACAAGAGGAGGATAAGTGGTTTGGTTATATACGTTTATTACACATTTATTACACATTTATTATACATTTTAGCCCAAATAAGGACAACATTATTATTGCTGTTTTATCAAATTTATTAATGACTTTTCCATTATTATTATATTTATTTTTAAATGCAGTGCAGGGTTAAAAAGAATTTAACTGGTGAGTCAATAACGACTTAATGACTGATTAGAAACTTGAAGCTATTCTCTTCCCGAAGTTTCATTTGAAAAAAATATACACGGTGTATATTTAAAAACATGTTAACTCTGCAGCGCTTCCTCATTTTCACTGTCCATTTTATTTCAAAAGAACGATTATATTGAAATGATCCCTGCAGGCAAAGGCACTATCGTCCTTCACTTGGAAGCCGCTCGTCTGCTTTCAAACTAGCCTCCATAAACTCTCGCTATGCCTCCCTCGGTGTGTCACCAGATGTGTGAATTTGCGTTCGCACAAGACGTACGCGCGCACGCTTTTCCGCGTGCGTTTGCAGTTGGTGCAGCTCTGCGTCTCCAAAGCCCCAGTTTGATGCCCTCATCTCACGGTATCCAACCCCCACTCGCTCTGCATCCCCTCAGGCTTCTGTGGGTGTGTGAGTGCGCTTGTATAAAATGGCTACTGAACCAAGAGGGTATTGTTTCTCTCCATCAGGGTTGCACAATTAAAGATTCACTTCCGAGCACGTGCTTGCATGGATACCGAAAGTCAAAGGCGTATTTTAGACCCGATTTGAAGTCTTTCCTTGCTTGCTTCCTTGAAACGTCCCAGAATGTGCCACAAAAGCCGATGTACTGCCTCTTGGCTCCTTGGTTGCCAGTTGTCATTCGCAAGTGTATTTATTCTCTCAATGTTGCAAAAACCCCACAAACGTAATCTAAGCTTGCTAGTGCTAGCAAGTACGGTGGCCTTTAAGGTTGGCTCTCACTGAGCGGCGAATGCTTGCGGAAGTAATCTGACGGTCATTAGCAACCCTAAGCAATGCTTGGAGACAACGCGCAAATGTTTGGGAAGGCTTTTGCGACTTTGTCGGACAGCAACCACTTGTCACTCCTTTGCAACGGTTTGAACCTTCGGCGGCCTTCGGTTTTCTGCTGTCCACCTAGTACGGTGCAAAAGAATAACCAGTGTGAGGCCACAAAATACAAAAGAAGAAATAGAAGGTGTAGAGAAAGAACTAAAACAAGCTAGGCTAATTGTTAGCATAGCTGGTAACTAGACGCTGGCGAATTCAACTGGTGTTTCTCTGCACACTATTCCAGAAACAATTATGGGCCTGACTTCCTGTTAGACACTCCCCACAGCGGTTTATTTGGTTACGTTATCTGGACGATCACAAGCCGCTGTAGTATTAAAAATGTCTTGCACTGCTTAGGAAGGTAGTGGGCTTGATGGAACGTCTGCTTTAAGCTAATTAAGACTCCAGCAGTGTAGGTCAAACTTGTCGGTCACATGACGTAACCTCTGAGGCACGCCGAGGCCCAAATTCACGCGGTCTTCGATTCTAGGCGTCAAATCTGGCCTTCATTCCCAGGGTGAGGGTTTCGTCGTTTCGATTGCACAGCTCTTCTATGCTGACTCGCTCGGGAACACCGATCGCATTGCAGTTAAGTTCCTCCCGTGCCTGGCGCTCGATGCTGATTGGTTGTTCGTGAAGAATACTCATTGAGTGACCAACCGCATTTAGTTTTCCACTCCCGGCGGATACGCGAGCGGCTGAGCTCACATTACTAAGCCCTGCCCAAAAACGTGACCAACTTTTTTTTTTACCGTCTGAAGCGACAGAGTTCAGAAAGTAGTGAACTTTGCGATTGTGTTCTGTCCTCCTAGCGTGCTACATTAGTCGGGCGTGGGATTGGACTCTTTTCGCTTTTAAGATGCGACAACTGGCGTTCCCACATCGTTAAAGTCTGTAACTGTCATAGAAAGTGGACTCGTGTAAACAGTTACCATGGAAACAAAACGCCAGTTCGCTTCATTCCAGATGTTCCGTCCATAATTCATGAAAAGCCTTATGAGGGCGAGTACGATGGTGGTTGAGGTCAAAGTTATCTGTGAGTATTTTTTTTTTTCCTTTCAATCCAAACCCGTTTCATCACGGATGGTCTGTTTCTGTACGTACACGTCGCAAGTTCCTATCCTTGATTCCACCCCGCCTCCACCCCAGCAGTCCTTCAACCCGATTTTGAAGATGAAGCGCCCTGTATGGTTTTGATGCGGACACCGCCGCCGAGCTGCAAACTTGATCAGACGGCATCAGGTTGTGTGCTCTTCGCTCTTCGCCGTATGAGTGAAGCGTGGAAAGGAAGAGACAGCGGGCAGCAGGGACAAACCCGTCAGCCACTCAGATCACATCAGGTCTGTCGGGACACATCGGAGCATAGCGAGCCTGATGGGCTTGTGGCCCGCGGGGGTGCGAAGAAGGCCAGATGACATACAGTCACGGGGGGGGTGTGGGTGGGCGGGCTTTTCGACGAGGAAGAATGCAGGATGGCAGATCCTCCCTTTGCCTTTAATGCTCAATATGCTCCGACAACACACGTCAGCCCTGGCGTACATGATGCACTAATTATACAGTCACACCATCGCACCACACACGTACAATAAAGTATGCACGCAGGCATGTCTGCCCCCCCCCCCTTCAGACATGCATGCTCAGAGCAAGCACCATAAACATGTAGCCTGGATCTCCCACCAGATAAGCCACATCTCCCACAACATGGCACATATGCTAATTTGAAAGGCAGGACTTTTTTTTTTTTTTTATGGGCTGCACACGATGCATATGCTCGTGCGTGTGGGTAAATGTGCAGACACGCTCGGGTACATATGTCCGCGGGGCCTCAAGCGGGAAATAGACACTTCTCTTCATGCCTGTTCTTTAATTGGGGCATTTATTGTTTTTTGTTGCTGCTGCCGCTGCTTTACTTCATTAAATTAAAGGCACACGTATCAGCACTGCAGCATGTTTTCAAGGTTTATATAAGCAAGAACGCTTGCCCTGAGCCATGAAGTTGCAAATTAGCATATCGTTTTGACTGTGGGATATGCCAGCCCAAGATGGCTTTTTTACATTTTCACACTAATCAACTTGACTTTAACATGTTGGATTTGAGTTTGATTTGCTTTCATCACAAATATTGTTTTTCCCCTCAGCTGTGTGTAATGTTGTGTGTGTGCGTGTGTGTGTGTTGACTGTCACGCTACCACATTTCAATGTGCGTGTTTGTTTTAGGGGGAGGGTGAAAAGGACAAATTGATCTCATGTTGAATATTCCGTATTGGTTTTGCTGTAATTCTTGTCTAATTCTTGGTTTATTCAATTGCATTTCCTTGAGGCTGCTAGGTATGGAAATAAGATGCCCCCCTCCCCTTCCCTTCCTTCTTCTTTTTGCCTGTGTAAATTGCTGCTATCACCTCGAGCCTTTTGAACAAGATTACCCAGATGGCCTCGCATGGTGTGCCTGAAGTTTTATTTTCCCTCCTTTGCCGGTTTTCTCCCTTTGTTGCTGCAGGGGAGAAGGAGAGCGAGCCGGGAAGCCTCCTGAAAGCTGCCGGCCAAGCCAGAA
Organism: Idiotropiscis lumnitzeri; assembly: GCF_059441095.1. Taxonomy (NCBI): domain Eukaryota; kingdom Metazoa; phylum Chordata; class Actinopteri; order Syngnathiformes; family Syngnathidae; genus Idiotropiscis; species Idiotropiscis lumnitzeri. The sequence continues at coordinate 19,081,136 of NC_142402.1, forward strand.
GGCTGCAGCTGTGGCAAAGAGAGATCTGGGGGAAGAAGAAGAAGAAGAGTGAGTTGGAGGAGTGTGCGAGTGCCGTGGGCTGAATAAGACTGGTGCAAGGGGGCGGGGAGTGTTTTGTGTGTGTGAAAGGGGAGTTTGCGTGTTAGTTGAGGGACTAAAAATCTCGAGCCAAGAATACCAGCTATTATTATTCTACCCCCTACCTTGATCGTCTGTGAAAGGGACTGGGATCAGACCCACAAGGTGGTGGGTATACAAAGGTGGTGGATGTGCGCACACGTTTTGAGTAAAGTGTTCCCAGAGTCAACACACATTTCTGCAAAATGTTCCTGGTTAACAGGTTCCGAAACATTAGCAGAAGCTTTCCGACAGAGAAGAACCGAAAATGCCTCCTTCATACATACTTAAATCTTCGGGTCATGTTGCTCTTGTGACCTGATTGGCCGTCACTTCGGCCAATCAGCTGACTCCAAAATCGCTATAAATGTGCTCGCTTTTGGAGGCTCCTCAGAACGCCACATCAAAAATCTCGCTTCTGGGCGACGGCCTGGTTGTCTACTCTTACTCCCATACGCTTAACTCGAACACTCTAGTCAGAACATCCCAAATTTATGGGTTTAAAAAGTGCCCCAATCGCAAAGAGCCAACCAACTAATCAACTCGCCCTCCCACCAGCCAAACATCCAAATACTAACCCATAACTCTGATAAATAGCGAGCCCGCTGCTCTAGCGCTTATACTTGTGCAAGTGCTAAGGTTTGTCATTGGCTTTCCACTCAGCGTGGCCCCGGACATAATCCGCTGATGGTTTTGCGCCCCGAGCAAGAATAGCATTTTCATACATTAAGGTGGCACATAGATAGAGAATTATGCAGAGCTAAAGTGTTCACCTGTTTATTATTCGAACGTGCGGCAGCCTACATCCAGACTAATCTCCAAAAAGAACACGCCCAACCTCCAGATTGCTGATCTTGGCCAGGAGGCGACAGCGGAAGGAGATACTCACCTGAGATAAAGTGAGCAGGGCAACGAGCTGCAAATATATGATTAAAAAACTTCATTTTGCAAGTAGCGAGCATAGGAATATTCCACCAGAAAGCGCATGCAGTGGTGCCAGTTGTTTTTTTTCAGTTTGTTTTTTTTTTTTTTTAAAGTTGCCAATCGTCACTTGGTCTTTTTTTTTTTTTTTTTTGGCTTGCGGGCAAAAATCTACTTTCGGAGGGAGAGCTTCAGATATGGTGAAGTACTTTACGACAAGTAGTAATGTTAAAAAAAAAAATAAAAAGAGTTCTTGATGTCCCTCACTTGGCCACGCCCCCTTTAAAGGCACAAAACTCAGGTGATTTGAAAAGCCTGAAAGTCGTTTTGTTTTATTTTTCCTGGGGCGTATAACAAAAAATGTGTTTTAACAGATGTAGTTTCTTTTAATTTCAACCAGGAATATTGATTTCAAATAAAATGAGTCACGAGGTCAGGGAACAAATTAAACTTGTTAAACTCTGAAGTTTTAGTTCAAGTTTTGCATGGTGGAGTGTGGAGGAAAGAGTGCCGGAATCTCAAAAAGAATTTATCAAAAAAAAAAAAAAAAAAAGAAGAATAATTTTGCATTTTGTAATTAAAATCAAATCCAAACAACAAAGCAAAACTGTGAATAAATTCATCACAATAGCAAATAAGACGACTCGTGGATTTGTAACTGACCAAGAGTGAACAAAACCAGGGAAGACAAAACAATGAGTTCCACCAGGACAAGATTCCAGCGACTTGGGGAGCTGATTGGTTGACAGAAAGAGCAGGGCTGATGAGAAAAGGTAGAAACGAGTAAGACAAGAACATGGAAGAAAAGCAAACCAGACAACAGGAACCAAATCAAAATAACAACAAAAAAAAAACACAGATCATGACCTTAAAAGTTTGTTTTCAGATCCTAATCAACAGTTCCCCAACTACCCGCTCTCACTGTTTATTTGTTTAAGAACATTTTGCTCCGCGTCATAATGAAGCACCCCCCCCCACCCCTCTTTTATATCTTGTTCTTATTTATTCTCATGGCTGCAGGTAGAATGCGATGCTTGATGAGGGGCTGAAATGAACCGAGCCTCAGCCTCAGCCCGAGGGCCGCTGCGCATATCTTAGCATAAGTGATGGCCGACCGCGGGGCTCAAACGTTGCCGAGAGAGCCCCGAGGACAGCCAGCCCTGACAGATCATGTATTTATAGGTCTGTTGAAAGACCTCTATTGTGTCCCACATCGCCCGGGAGCATGTCTGTCCTCTGTATTATAATAAAGCCAGTGGCCTTACTGCTATGATGGATGGCTGGCCCTTGAATGGCGGACTCGGCAATCATTAGAGCGGTTCGGGTCTGCCCCGTGTGAAAGGCTCTTGCGGTACAAATGTCATCTTTTAATCGAGGCGAGGTATCCCGTCTTAATTGTCAGCCATGGAACGGAGGCGCGGGGAGAGAAGAGAGCCAGTGTTTTTTTTGTTTTTTTTTGTGCCAAGGGATACATTTGCAATTATCTCAATGGCTTTCAATGCCCAGCGGGCTTTTTCAATACAGGTTAGAGTGATGCACCGACGGCGTTTAACGGCAGCTTCACCGGTCACATTTCAATGCTGCTCAAATTCCATCACAGCTCCACTCGGCCATTTTGCGCCACAATGCTAAAATCCAGCATGCGTATATTGCGGGAATTTTTTTTTTTAAAAGTATCCGACGCTAAAAAATTGAGAAAGTGGCACACACGCTTGGCAAAAAAGGAGACAAAGCTTGACTTTTCGCCGCCTTGAGCCTCACCCGCCGAGTGGTGTTTGAGCTGTTTCCCAATCGCATGTTCTTCTGTTACCTCTGGAGTGGAATATAAATGATCCCCTCTCCGCGTACAGTCAATGCCAAAGGGCCCGCAGGAAGACGCAGCCCGGGCTGGAAAATTCCTCACCGCAAGCGCGCCTCGACTCGAGCCGTGGCTTTTTTCGTCGACGGTGAAACTATGAAAGTGAGGCATCTTGGGGAGTTTTACTTCAAATCCTCCACTTGGACTTCTGTTATCAAACTAAACAAACGGAGACATTTTCATGAGGATATCCATTTTCTGTAGCGCTGTGGGGCTCAGGTAACGACCAATCGTGACTCACCTGTTTTCTGGGTTTGATCACTTGACGATTGGAAACTGAGCTCTTAGGCAGTATGATGTCATTTTTAGTCGACCGCAATTATTCTGATAATTGAATTTTTTTTTTTCTTGCTTTAATTTACTCTTCTGATTTTATTCTTATACCTTGGCAATATTTTTCCTGCATCAAATCACAACAAGATAAATCGACATGTTTATTTTTTCCCCCTCATTTTTCTACTACTACTCATGCAACGTCTTGTAAATTTACAGTCTCTATTTTGGTAAACACGGTGCACGTGCGTTCGGCGTAAAAACTGACGCGTCTTCATTTTCGTGCCGGAGCAAGTCTAGTTTGCCGTGTTTGGGAATTTGGAAGACCGCGTTGCCCCTGTCTGGGAATTCCGGACCTGGGAGCATATTCGATGACACGCCCACAGTGCACCTGACAATTTGGTGACGGAAAGTAGAATCTAATTTAGACCAGCTAAAAACAGGTCTAAGTTGTGGCGCAGGTGCTTTAATGCGTATTTGGGGGATTTGCTATGGAAATGAATTCATTTAACAAGTTATTATTATTTTTTTTAATCATCTTAAATCTTTTTTTAAAAGATCCCATGACCGCGACGCAACTATGGGTTGTATATGGTGGCTGTCACATACGGATGCACGAGTAGAAGTTGGTCTCCAAATGTCCACTTCACACACAGGCAACTTCAGATGATTGGCAAGGTAAGTACATCGTGCGTGCGGATTTCCTGCATTTGCATGCCATGTCGACCATGCGCCTCTTTCTGCGCTTAATTTGAGATGTCCCGTTGTGTCTATGCCCTCCCAATAAAATATATAAATCGTATAAATAAATAATATCAAAACGTATTTTTCGCAACATTACAACTTATGACCGTTTGCCTTTTTTTCCAAAATATTCAGATTTTTTTTTTTTCTCGTAACATTATGACTTTATTCTTGGCACCTCACAACCTTTTTCTCATAATATTCATATTTTTATTCTCATATCGTGATGAAGTTTCCCCTCATCTTAATTTTTTATTGCGACTGTTTCTGATCAATTATATGATTCTTACAATATCACAACTTGGATCTTGTAAAATTCCAACTTTTAAATGTACGATCGTCTTCGCATTACATTAACGTCTAATTCCTACCGAGTCTTTTTCTCACATTATTCCGACTTTGTTGTCATGCAATACTTCCTATTATCCTCAAAACACAGACTTTTTAATTCCTCTACGTTATCCAAATAATGAGTATCAATTTGTGAGACATTATCTCACCACAGGTTGTCTTATCTACAAATATTTCAAACCCCAAAGTCTGCTTTGAAATTCAACACGCCAATGAACTAATTTCTCCAAACGAAATAATCCCTCGGAAATCTGTAGCCGTTATATTAAAATAAAGATATTTATGAGCCTTGAGTTTCTCAACTGTCTTTGAAAATTTCAAATCAGCCCCTGAGGATGAGGCAGGGGGAAGACATGAAGGGCGACTGAGGAAAGAGAAAAATGGCACAGGAGAGGTGTGGGAGTTGTGCTTTTGCTTTTTTTCGCCATGGGTTACATTTATAATCATCACGCTGGTGCAAAATGGCCGAGGGTGGCTTTTTCAATAAAGGTAGGACGCATCTGTGGAGCTCAACTAAAGATCAACACGGAGGGAGAAAGATAGTTAAAATGACTTTGTGTAACATAATGGCGAGCTGACTGCAGCCATCCATTGACCCTGCATCGCACGAGTCGCTTTCTCCCGGCGCTATGCCGCCTTTTGATGACTTCAAATAATCGCTCGAGTCAGACACCGCCACAGAACAGTTGTGAAGCTTTACCCTTTGTTCTTTAGTCCCTTCAAAATGGACTACAGGTTGCTTTCCGTCTTGTCATCTTCAAGAGTAAGAAGAAATCATACTTTCAAACGGCATCATTAAAATCACTTTGATCCTGCGCTAGCTATTGATGGTGAAAATAGCATCGTTAGCATTAGCATCATTGCTAGCATTAATGTTCAAGCCTGGATTTAATCTTGAGGCAAACATTTTTGTTGCGACATCATCCTTGATTCGACACTATTCTGATTAATATTGAGTTTGTGAAATCTTTGATCAATATATGAGCTGCGCTATCTTAATAGAAAATTTCAACAATCAGAGTAAGCGTGGTTCGTTAAAATCGGATCGGATGTGTGTGGATCAAACTGGTAGTGCTTCACATTAATCAGTACCCGTCCCTATCGAGTACCAACACCGGCGTTAGTGGCTACGACTGGCTAGCAACTAGCTGTTAGCATTAGCAATTAATGTCAGCTTCCACCACTCCCATCAACACCGGTTGCCATGCAAGTTATGGACTTGTATGAACCGGTCCGGGGCGGGAAAAAAAAAAGGTTGAAGACCACTGCTTTAAAGCAACAAATTTGTATTCATTTAACCATAAAATCGTAGTTTTAAAATAACGTTGATGATACGCAAGCTTGTAATAAGCAGAATAGTTCCTCTGTCATGGCGACTCCTGATCCCCTTCTTGAGCTGATGTTAAGTTAAATGCTAAATGTTATATTAGCATTTAGCATTTAACTTATTATTGTGGCGTCTTCCCTTCTTACGTTGCTCCATACACGAATCAATCCCAAAATGTGAATTGGATGTAATTGTTGACATAGTAGCATTTGTGAACGGGGTATAATAGCCAGTGTGTTTGATAGAGTACCTGTTCAGTGGCTACTATCCAGTGAGTTGGAAAGCAAAGCGAAACGAGTGCACCTGCAGCCTTGGAGGATGAGACTCACACGAAAAAAAAAAAAAAATAAATAAATAAAATGGAAAAAAAAAGGTTGGAAAGTGGGGCACAAGAGGCCTGAAAGGGAGACGTAGCATAGCATCAAGAGGCAGATAGCCACAGAAAGTAGCGATTCTGCCATGAGGGATGAAGACAAGATGACAGGACTCTGTGTGAGATTTCACTTTGGATTTTTTCGGGGGCCCCGCGGGGATTGTGTGGAAGCGCAGCTGACAGGACTCGCGTGGAGAAGTCGGCTCTGTTCATCGCAAACTAAGTAAAGAAGGCCTCCGTGCAGCCTCTGGTGCACCAGCGTGAATCCTCCCAGGTAGCACGCGGATGCCTGGCTGATGTTGGTTTTGCCGCTCTGGTGTTAAACTGACAAACGAAAACACATCAAGACATTCGATAGGACTATGTTGAGCTGTACTTGTATTGAGGTTGACAATTGACGCCTGCTCATATTTGGGACACAAATGAGGTGGTCAGCTTTTCATTTAAAAAAAACAAAATGTGCCGAGTTTTTTATAGTTCTTAGCCAGTTTGCCATCTTGCATCCAAAGTTTCTTTTTTATCCCTCATCCTAACACATTGGAGATTAAAAAATATATAACCGTTATTATTAATGGATAATTACTGTTAATCCAGAGGAGGCGATGGTGGTTTAATGAACGAAAATTAATAAATGGAAAGGAACTCATCCTCTCGATCCCAACTTGCAACACGGCCGATGTTGACAATCATTGATAAAGTACGAAAGAAACACCATGACAACTTTAGTTGACATTTATTTCACTTTTTTTCTTTTTTCTTTTTGCTACAATCGTTTTGGTGTCAAAACTCAGGAGCATAGGTCGGCCATTCGTCTTAGAAAGAATCCCACTTCATATCAGTATATGCGACAAATGGAGATCCATTTTAAGGTGGGCAAAATTGAATTCAGTCACGTCTCAGGCAAGGAATTTGATTGAAAATGTCACTTCTAAACACAAACACAAAAACAGTGAAAACATTGGCAGTGGTGTCGTTACGATCTGATTTTTAATTCCCACGATGGCCTTAAGGGCCGGAAGATGGTAATTGCTTCATTAGTTAGCACGGGGCTTTCGATTTAAATGTATATATCTTTAGGCAATTAAAAAAAAAAAACTATTAAAGTACAAAACACTTCATTGATATCACAATATTCAGCGTGAAAAAAATGCATCGGTGAAGCTAACGGTTGGTGACAACTGAGACATTCCGTCCCGGAAGCAACACACGAGTCGCCTTTATGCAGCAAGCCGGAATCACACACCAGGCAGATCATAATTTAAAGTCATTAGTGACGGCCAGTTGGGAAAACAATTAAAATCACGGAGTAGTTCAAAATCATCTGTTCATCCATTTTATTTCTGGCGCTTGAGCCCATCGGAATTTGGCAGAAAGAATCGCGGAAGTCACCTGTGGATGATTTGCAAGTCATTTTTGTTTTGATTTTTTTTTCTTAACTGAAAGTTACTTCTTGAGTCCTGATGAATGCAACCCGTTTGTTCAAAATTCTGAAAGAAGTAAAAATTAGCTCAAGTGGCGTAAGTCAGCAAATCAAAGATGCAAGTAAACTGTTCTTGATGATTTTGTTTTTGCGCTGATTTTGAATCTGCCCTTGTTTTTTTCTCTCGCAAATCCGATTTTAATAATAATTATTATATAATATCAATAATATAATGCATAATATAGTAAGATATGTAGAAGTGGAAAAATTTCCTTGATCTGCATGGCAATGAATTACAATGCATGTTAAAATACATATTGTGCAAGCGTTTATCAGAAAAAAGGAAAAGCAAAAAATTTTATTATTTTTCCGCGTCAAAAGTACGTTTATGCCCCCATTCCACTGAGGGGCGAACTTTTAGGAAGGTACAAAAATACGCGATGATCAGGATTTGTTCAATGTTGACCAAACCATTATTCCGATTTTTTTCTTGTCGCAAGGGAATTTTGAACACATTCAAATTTTTGGGGGACGTTAGCGACATTGAACGTACCCTGACGTGAATGCAACATTTGCTGCCTTTCTCTGATTGAAATTTGCTGTTGACCATATGGTAATAAATCATCTCATCTTTTCTGCACGGGTGCTTTTATTTGGTCGTGACCTTTGACCTATACTAGCTATCTGGTACGTGGAGATAATTTTTTTTTAGAATCGTAACACACACTCACACACTCGCACGAATAGACCTATGTCACTGCTGCGCTATTTTTACGACAGCCCTCGGGCTACTCAAGTGGTCCTTGAGGGTTAACAAAGTTGCTGATATATTTAATCGAAACTGACTTTCGGTGCGTGAAGTGGACTGGATGCCAGTTCCTGGCAGGGGCGCATAAAAAAACATTCACACCTATGGACAATTTAGCATCTTCAGTTAGCCCATGCAGGCACGGGGAGAACATGCTCACGCAACACATAAGCCATCTGTGCTGCCCACGACTCCACCGTGCTGCCGATTTCAACTCAGATTCAACCTAATGTAGGCTCAAAGTTTTAAAACAAACTTTATTTCGGGATACAACATATATAAATCTTTCTCAATCGTGTTTTATGGGGGTAGACAATCACAAATGTCCTCGCAATCTCGAATTCAGACGTTGCAAATCTTCTCACAGCAAATGCACCTCCTTATTTATTTATTTTTTAATTCTCTAGATGATTTTTTTTATAAGAAAACAAAAACATCAACAAGAAAATAAAAACAAGTGAAGAAAACATGAAGAAGAGTCCAGAGCCTGGAAAAGTCCAGCAGAGTCTTTAGTCTAGCTGCTCTTGCTTTATCCTATTGGAATTGGGTCCTCCTCGTTGAGCCGTCCTCCTCAGTTCCCGCCTCAGAACGTACTCGCTGAACTGGGACGAGTCCACGCCTCCGCCGCAGGAACCGGCGATCTTGAAGCCTCGCTGCTGCAGACGCTCCAGAACCTGAAAGGAGGAAGGGCATGTCAGAAATTCATTGAGAAAAAAGAAAACGCTTTGAAATAAGTTTTTTTTTATAATAAAGTAAACATTTTAATTTAATATTGTTTTTTAATCTGATTCAACGATTAATCGGTTCTTAAAATAATTGTTTGTGAGCAGCTCAAAAATTGAATAATTTGCAGCAAATCCATGTAACTGGTTTCAGAATCGATCAGAAACCGATCTCACTCATGGCTGATCTGTATCGGACTCAAAAAAAAAAAAATCTGATCGGAACACCCCTAATTTAAGTATATATTATGTAAAAAAAAAATTAAAAACTCGTTTTAATGGGGTGAAGGTTTGAACTCCTGTTTCAATGCCATTGTCATATTCAGCTGAATAATTCTTTGTTCAACTTCCCGTAGCTCATGTCATGTGCACATTGTAAGCAAACCATTTCACACTCAAATCATTTTGACGACGTTGCTTTAAGACAAGCCCATCCATACGACCGTATTTTCCGGACTGTTTTTTTCCACGATTTTGAACCAATGCGGCTAATGCAACGGTGCGGCTTTTCTGTGGATATTTCCTTCACCAGTAGGGGCGCTCTATAGTTCAGAAAATTTCAAAGTCTCTTCACAATATGCTTACCGCACAACACACACACAAAAAAAAAACCAACAACTGGAATTTCAACGAGACTCGCATCAAGTCTCTGCCTGGTATTCTCGCCCATTGTTGCCTGTTGTGTGTTGGTGCTGGTGGTGTGTTTGTGTTGGTCTACGTATGTTTGTGAGCGAGCTGCCTCGCAGACGTCCACAGACGTGTCCTGGGGGCCTGTAGGATCACATTCCATCGAAGAGGCCCCAGGGAGCAGTGTGGCTTTCTCTCCAGCACTTGGCTCAGTGTGGGCTGCTCAACCCCCCCCCCCCCCTACCCCCCAGGCCCAAGCCTCCGCCGAAACTACAAAGGTCCCCCATACTGCTGGCAGCCCTCCCCCTTCCCTCCCCTCCCTCTTTTCCTTCACTCCACCCCCCTCCCAGCTCTCCCTGCCTCCATTAGCCGCAGATACAGCATCCACCGCCGGCGTGCTTTAATAACCAAACAGGATTATGGGCCCCGCCTGGGGACAAGCTGCCAGGGAGCGCGCTCAGTTTCTCTCTTGCACTCACTTCAGAGACGGTTTTGTTGTTTTTTTGGGGTGTTTTTCAGACGGTCCAGATCAATGCCAAATCTATTCAAATATGCCTCCACTCCTTCAATAATGTAGAAGATGACAACTGAGAACTTAAGCAGTTGAAAATCTGTTTGCTCACAGACTGGCTGCTTGCTGCCACGCAGGCCTCCGCCAAAGCCATCCGTCAGTTTTCTACCGTGCTTGTCCTCATTTGGGCCATCCCAGCTGGGAAGCCGGGTACACTCTGGACTGGTTGCCAGACTACGGCAGGGCCCAAATACAAAACCAAGTAACTGACAGTAACGATGGAGGAGGGAAACATCTAAAAGAGGCAGGATAGCAGTCCTTGAGGATCGGAGTTTGAGACCGATGATAAAGGTCAGGGGTGCCAACGGCTGGTCCTCAAGAGGCCCTATCCTGCCTCTTTAAGATGTCTCGCTCCTCCAACACATGAGATTAATAATCATCTCATTATCCTTATCAATGATCGGCTGATCATTCGAATCAGGTGTGTTGGGGCAAAGTTGGCTTGCATCAACTGATTAAAAAAAATTAAGTAAATATTCGCTGACCAGTCCAATTGGTTCGTAAAATCTGAACATTTTCTTTTGTGAAGCTTAAAATTCAGAGCATATGGACAATTTGGGATTGAAAAAAAAAGAGTTCTCGATTATCAAAAATATTATTGATTAATTTAATAAACGATTAAATCGTTGCACCTCGAAAGCCAATCGGTAGTAACATAATAATGTCCTAATCACAGAAAATATTTGTCGGAAGAACACTTCTAGACAGTTCCATAAAAACGGCAAATATGATGACCAAAGCCGTTCTTACCTGCACAGAATTGAGGTGGCAGTACCCGTTGAGCGGGAACCGGATGACGTGCGTGGAGTCGTGGTTCCAGCCGGCGTTGACCGAGTTGCACATGACGTCGCCGATCTCGGGAAAGACGTCCTCGATGAGCGCCTTGTCGCCGCTCAGCGTGATCCTCTCGCCCAGGTCGGGCGCCACGCGCACCACCACGCACTCGCAGGGGCGCGACACCCGGCCCAACTCTTGGTCCTGGCGCCAGTGCTCCAGCTCGGACAGCATGGGCTGCAGCTGGAAGTATCTGGCCTCCTCGTACAGCAGGCTGTAGTCCTGCGGGGGGGAAAGCGCACGACACAAGTGAGTGATTGTTATTCCATGTCATCTCGGGGCAACGCTATGTTTAGCATGAAGAACAAGGCTGTATTTATCTATCAGCTTTATCTATGGAATATTTGAGCGAGCAGATGAACAATCTTCAAAATGATATGGCAGTGACGTACTCCACAATTCACCGTTTCGGAGTCGGCATGGATTCTTGAGTTTCTGTACGGCGTGTCCGGCTTTTCTGTCACTCTTCACGCGTGTCAATCATTATAGCACCACTGATTGGTTGTAATTACTCATAGATGAATTTACATAACTACAGGAGTTACATTTTATTCTCGGGCCGAATCTTATGCCATAGAATTATTTTAGCGTGACATTTTTTGAAACAATGTGTAGTTTTTTTTTAAACATCAAAGCCGCTACCTCACTGAGCTGTGAGCAGTTGCGAGTGTTTTAGCAGGTAGTGTTCTCGTCGTGGTTTGTTCAAGGTCGCCGACAGTTTTAATGTTTTGTTTTTATCGCGAGGAAATTTTCGACATGTTCAAAATTCCCTTGCGACAAGAAAAGTAGAGGCGAATACGTATATTAGTTCTGTCAAGGGATAGATTTTAATTTTAACTAATTAATCGCAAAGAATTTTCAGAATTAATTGCGATTAATCACTTTTTTCAACTACTATTTTTTGTGAAGCTTGTAACCGATATTTACTTGAATAACATCTTTGACTTAATGGAAAAATCACCAAATATGAAGTATATTTCAATTCAAAGAGCTTTGTTTGATCCTTGAATACGATCTAAACAGAGTCATCCTCATGGGGATTTTTCTTGGAAACAATTCTCATAACCTCTACAGTACATTTAGTTCTGCCCACAAGCAACACGCTCCAGCAGTGTTGCTTTGCAAGGCCCAGTGGTCACTTGAGCAAGTTAATTCATTCTGAGGCGATGTGCTAAAGATGTACACCTTAATATGGTCCAGGTTTTGCAAAGCATGCAAATTAATTTGGAATAAAACTGAGTTAAAATATTTCACTGAATTAAAAATGTTGAAATTAATCTCCAGAGTTAACACTTTAAATTCAACAGCCCCCCCCCTCTTCTCTCTCACTCTCTCGTATGTGAATAGGTGAATCACCGCAAGAAAAAAAAATAAAAAATCGTACTTTGGAATTCCTCCTCATTTATGAAAATGTTGCATAGGTAGTGTAACATGTTACATTTCAAAGTGTAAAATATTGTAACATAAGCGTAATTAGACAAGACAAATGCGGACGGGGTCACATGGGCGCCACAGTGCTGCTTTAACAAAGAGGACTGCCGGGCCTTCAAGGCAGTGCATTTGAGTTCTCAATGCTGCTCGACTCGGGCCTGTCTTTTGTCTTTGCTTATTTTAGCTGACATACTTTCCACTGATGGAGCCTCAGTGTGGATAATCTATCAGATGATGTGCGTCTTTGCTTTCTCCCAAGGGGCAAGTCAAGTAATTATTGACTGAATGGTACATAAGAGTTAAATGGTAAGAATACTAATGGGTCACATGTCGTGTAATTCACCCTTGGCAAATTATTCGCGTATCGCAACGAAGAATTGTTTGTTACCCGCCTTTCCTATCGTTCATCGTTTGGCCAATGGGACCCTAACTTGGAAGCGCCCTGATGATTGCAGCAATTCCAACATGGCAACATCACCCAAAGGCGCATGTCATTGTGCGCGGCGACGAGCAGAAGCGCTGAGTGGACGATGAGCTTTTCTGTCGGCTTACTTTGAAGTCGTCTGGGATGAGCAGCTTGGACGTCCTGAGGAAGTTGAGGATGTAGCGGAACATGTGTCCGTCCCTGTCAATGAAGTAGTGCTGCTTCAGGCTGTCCAGCACTATGGGCTCGGTGCCATCAAAGAGGCGGCCGATTCTGTTCAGCGACGGGAGACATGTTGGAGGCAAAGACAGTGTCAGCATCTCCACGGAAAATGGCCTCTTGATCTTTGCGTGCATTTACGACGGGGAATTGACTTGTAATAGCTATTTGGTAAACAAATGACAAAATAAATCTCATGGTATCGGCCCATTTTTGAAATTCTGCTCTGTACTTCTGACCCGCTGTTATGCAACAAATTTTCATAGTAACTATCCCAACCTGTACTTCTCCACCAATCACACCATCAGTCGGACTGGGTGAAGATCCAGCTCAATTTCATTCAGACAAGAAATATGGAGCCTTTTAAAGCTATATGATGTCACTTTTGGCGCCCCCTAGGCTCGTGTTCAGTATTACAACAACAGCGGCATTGTTCAGAGCTGAATTTTGGGTATTTAACATCAGGCGTCTTTGTGGGCAGCTACAAGTCCTCGGGAAGATTGATTTGAAGTATGTCGTTTTCTTTATACACCGAAGCCTCTCCGCGATGGTGATGACGATATCAGACGGAATTATCCCAGACAGTAAAACGCAGACGACGGGAGTCCTTCCCTTTTATTGCTTCATTTGTGCTTTGTGTATTTCATGCCAGGCACCTTTTGGGGCAGCTAAGGCTGAGAGACGATGACGATAAAGAAGGCGAAAGGCTGCCGCCGAAACAAGTCAGGTATTTACCAAGCTAAAAAAAAAAATGAATCAACGAGTTTATTTATAAATAAGCGACAGTATAAACTTTATTCAACTAACGCTGAAAGTCGTTGAGTTCATTCGTAGCAATTTTTTTTTTTTTTTTAATTGTTTTTGTGTACATAGTAATTGTGTGATCATTTTCTGCTGCAGAAACACACAATATATTTGGCCAGCTTTTTTCCCCCTTTCTTACAAACTTGAGACAAGAGGTTTCATTAATGATGACGCTAGAACAATTGAGAATACAGCAAGATTTTAGAGAAGCAGATAAACTTCTTAAATAATCAACATTGTGTCATCTCCTCTAGTAATAATAATTTAATTAATATTTTTTATTTTATTTTTTTTTAAGTGCATAATCCAGGTTTACATATGATACATTCACCAGCATATGGAAACACCCGGGGGCAATTGAAATGGTGAAAAAACTCAACTCTATCCTCTTTAATGCATACCGTGCACTTTATTGTGCAGAGGCAAGAAGTAAGTAAGTAGGAGTGGAATAATGAAGCAAAAAGAAAGAAATTGTGAGAGGTCAGGACCAGCTGGTCTCGCTGTGCCCGAGGTGGGCTGCTACTTGCCCTGAGGGCGCGTCGCCCACAGCGACCTCCCAGCCTCCAGATGGCCCTGTGCCCTTTGGCCTTTTTTTACTGCTGCTGTGGCATCTGTCCAAATCAGCACGTTGTCTTTGTCTGCACCCTCCGTGGCGCGCTCAACATCTTCGACTGGATTTACACTGCGGCTCCAAGTGTCCGATTCTGATTTCATGCTTAAATCCGTTATCGATGATATACATTTGGACACGTGCACAGATGCCCAGATAGCACAAAAATAACTCCACTTGCATCAAGCCTGGGCAGTGACAACGCCGAAGTAAACAATAATTCATAAATAATCTAAATATTACAATTGTGTCAGCTGGGTGGAATTAATTGTTGCTTAATTGCTTCTTGAAGCAATGGAAGCACAATGAGGGCTGTATGGAAACATGAGTTAAGAACATTTAAATGTTCTTCTCATCACTTTTAAGAGCATGATCCAATTGAGACATGAGACAGTAAACGGGGCAGCATGAGACTCACTGAAAATTAAATTCAATTTAAATCAACTTTGGATGGTGATTTGACCAAATGTTCTTGATCTACTAAATAAACACACACTTGTCTTTTTCTTTAAATGTTTATAGGCATGTTTCGAACTCCCGCCAACTTTGTACAAAGCAGAATAACGCAGCCTGGAGGAGTCGACTTCTCATACCTAACTTGAATAATCAAATAAAGATTTATTCCAACTACTCCGACCAATATGGATTTTCTGAGATATGACTTTTCGCTGTAATCTGTTAAAAAAATAATGGGATTGATATTTTTTTTCGGAACTTTCCGAGCTCCTGTCTCCACATAATGTCATCTTGTCCTTGTTTAGACAGAAAACTGGTTGAGTGTGAACAAACAGCGCCTCCGCTGGTTGCAACCAGGTAGTGCACTTTCCAAATTGTACATCAAATCAAACAACACAGGAAAACTCACCGGGATTCGGGGAATTTGGTGAGTGTGGCCAGGCTGCTGGTGTACATGTGTCCGCCCACGTCGATGTGCACCGGCGCGTTGGACTTGGTGAGCTGCGCCGGTGTGGGGATGCCCTGGTTGCTCAACGGAGACACCGGCGAGCGCGTGATCATGGGCCGCGACATACTGGAGCGATTGTCCTGTTAACACACATTCCGCTTGCCGTTCATTAGTTCATCCTTCCACTTTCTGCAGCGCTCCTCTTGAGGGTAGAAGAGGAGGTGCAGCCTAAGCAACCTCGACACAGGAAGGCCGGAACCGAGCTTCAAACCCAGAACCTCAGAACTGTGAGGCAGTGGTGCTCACCACAGGTAGATCAGCTGCCGGTGACAAGTAAGTCTTTTTTAAGATGTACTTTTTGTTTCATACAATGCTGTTGACGCACACACTCCACACAGGAAGGCCTGAACCGAGATTCTAACCCAGAACCTTTCAAACGTGAGGCCGACATGATGCCCGCTACATCACTGTGCTCTCTACTTTTTGCTACATATGATGACTAATTCTTGCGGTTCACATGCAGCTGTCTGCATGGCATCTCTGGATTCACGCAAAATCCCGAGTCACAATTCAAACCCAGAACCTCTCCAATGCAAGGCAAACCTGCGAACCACAAAACCACTACGCTGCCTCGGAAAAGTAAAAAAATGCTAACCACTATGACCGCTCTGCTGCCTCTCATTCGTTAATGTGCAAAAATAAGACAATGAAATAAGTTCCCAGATCGACCTTGACCTGAATGTTGCCAGTATCCACAAGCACTCAACCCCTGCAGGGCAAAAAGCAAATTGTTTTTTTTTTTTTTAGAGGGGAAGCGAGGGAGGGGGGGGGGGGGGTTACGGTCTAATCATGTAAGACTGCCCCCTCTTACCCTAAAAACACCATTAGCTGCACACTAAATAGGACACAAAGTTGACAAGTCGCGGTAATAACTAAATCGCCCAAAACAAACCAACCAACAGCATCATGCGTAAAATCCCCCCCCCCACCCCAGAGAAAAGCTGCATTTACCTGCGCCGGCATGACGCTGGTGGGCGAGGAGGTCACCGAGTGGTCATTCTGCTTGAGCGAGGCGGCGGGCAGCGGCTCCCCGCGCACGGCGTACATGAGCGACGTCTCCCGGCACTCGGCCGCCCGCATCGGCGCTCGTTTGAGCGGAGCGTGCGCCGCCGCCTCGTCCGCGGAGGTGATTGGCCGCGGCCGCTTCCTCGCCTTCTGATGCGTCAGGTCCATGATATCCGTCTCGTCCATTTTCTTTTTTCTTGTTTGTTTTGTTTGCTGTCACGAGGTTTGATTTGTTGTCCCGTTTCGTCCGTTCGCGTCTTTTTCGTCGGCTCGAATGCGAGGAGGAGGACGCGCGGGGAGAGCGTGGCTGTCAGGCGGAGCAGCTCGCTCGCAATGGCTGGGAGAAGTCAAAGCCCCCGACAACATTAGCATCGCAGCGCCCGCGGCTCTTCGAGGCTGTCGCTCTTTCAGCGGCGGCAGGTACGAGTGTCGCATTTTCACGGGCAAACCAATCCTGTTTCTATACTCGCTTTTTTTTTTTAATCCCAACCCTTTTTTTGGGGGGGGGGCCGGGTCTGAACCCCCACACCCACCCACCTTTTTCTTGTATGGCTGACCTGTGCCCCCTCTCATCTTTTTTTTTGTTCTGCCCCTCCTCGCGATGATGCTTCACTGACACCCGCCCGCGTGCGCGCACACAAGCGTATTACTGGGATGAAGCTTGCATTTGAAGCAGGAGTTCAGAACATTTAGAGACGTACTGAAAGTATGAATGGTGATAAACGCGGGATGGTCATTTGGCAATACAAGTATAGTATACATAAAAAAAATAAACAAGTAAGACAAATATTTTTATTTTTACAATTCATTTCTGTTACTCGTTATGTGCTTTTTTGGGGGGGGGCGTGTGTTGCTAGGCTACTAGCTAGTTACTACTAGCTACTACTACTGTTATTGGATGTATATTATATATATGCGTATTAACTGCATGAGTGTGTTCACCCTTTCATCAATTATAAAGTCATCCATTATCTTCATTAATGCCAAGTTAATTCAAGTACTTTTGTACCCCTACACTGCTTTAATATGCCTCACAACGATACAAAAATTAAATTTTCATTAAAAAAAAGTTTTTCTTGCACTTTTTAAAGAAAAATAATAAAGGGAGGGGGGTATTGAAAACACATATTTGGAATGTACATCCGAAACTGCCCTAGAGAATGTTGTTGGCCACTTTGTTTAGTCTTTTTTTATGCAGACCAATGTAATTAGTAATTGCCTGCACTATATTTCACTAAATTGTATGAACTACTGTTTCCATGTCAGTGTTACAAACTTATCGTATAGTGTGACTTAAGCACAGTGTTACCATAGCAACAAAGAAATAAGTGTTCATGAATTGTTTGGTATAATTTATGTACCAATGAAACGGGTACTCTGATAAATATATTGTGTTCATTTCTATATGTTTATGGATGGATTATTAATATTCTTCCTAATTGGGTTGGATTTTTGGATACTCTTAATAGCCCCTAATTGTGAATGTGACCTCTAGATAAGCCCTGTGATTCCGCGATCCGAGTGAAGATAACCAGTGCAGATTATGAACGAAAATGAACACATTCTTATTCATCAACAACTGGGAAAAAAAGTCTTATTTTTATGGTACAGCCAGTCATCATGAAGTGCTTCGAGAGGCTGGTTCTCCAGCACATCAGGGACTTCCTCCCACTCTGGACCCCTACCAGTTTGCATACCGGGCTAACAGATCCACTGAGGACGCCATCGACACTGTTCTGCATGTTGTGCTGGGCCACCTGGAACGACAGCAGAGCTATGCAAGGATGCTCTTTGTGGACTAGAGCTCGGCATTCAACACGATCATCCCAGACATCCTCGTCGCCAAACTGGACATTCTCGGCCTCCCTGCCCTCACACGCATCTGGATTAAGGACTTTCTGACCAACAGACCCCAGACTGTGTTGCTCGGCCCCTACACGTCCTCCACCCGTACGCTGAGCACCGGTTCCCCTCAAGGATGCGTGCTGAGCCCTCTCCTATACGCCCTCTACACCTACGACTGCAGCCCGGCCCACGGTAACAACACCATCGTCAAGTTTGCTGACGACGCGACAGTGGTCGGTCTGATCTCGGAAGGTGACGAGACAGCCTACACAGAGGAGGTCCGGAGACTGACGGCTTGGTGCGAGGACAACAGACTGCAACTCAACATTGCAAAAACAAAGGAGATCGTCGTCGACTTCAGGAGGAACAAGACGGTGCCGCCCGCGCTCCGCATCGAAGGCATGTGTGTGGAGAGGGTCCACACGTTCAAGTTCCTGGGAGTACAGATCTCCGATGACCTTTCTTGGACTCACAACACCACAGCAGTGGTAAAGAAGGTCCACCAGCGTCTGCACTTCCTGAGAGTCCTCAGGAAATTCAACCTGGACAGGAAGCTGCTGCTGGCCTTCTACCACTCGTCCATTGAGAGCCTGCTGACGTACTGCGTCTCCACCTGGTACGGCGGCTGCACTGAGGCGGACAGAGTGAGGCTCCAGAGGACGGTCAAAACGGCGAAAAGGATTATTGGCTGCCCTCTCCCCTCACTGTCGGACGTCTACACCGCCCGGTGCCTCAGAAGGGCTCTCAACATCGTCAAAGACAACACCCACCCAAACTCACACCTGTTCGACCTGATGCCCTCTGGCAGGCGCTACAGGTGCATCAAATCAAGGACCAATAGACTGAGAAACAGTTTCTTCCCAAGAGCCATCTCCATTCTGAACTCACACACACACACACACGACCACCCGTACCTTGCAGAACAGCAACGTGATGTGTTTTTATATATCCTATTCAGTATTATTTTCCATTGCACTAACTATTCTCTTATTTATCTAATTTATATATTTATCTGAATTATTGTTGTATTGCACTGGAGAGGGGAGCTCTCTAATCTCGTTTCACACTTGAGTACAATGACAATAAAGGCATTTCTGATTCTGATTCTGATTATATACAACACTGGCATGGAAACAGGAGTTCAGAACATTTCAAGAGACGCACCGAAAATGTGGATGAATGAATGAGGGTGGCCATTTGTTCATTATTTTAATGCTTTATTTATACTTTAACTTATACTTGATATGACGTTACTACTTTGTCGTTTGAGATGGGATGACGTGTCTGAATGTTCTGAGCCCGCTTACATTTTCTTTTTTTGTGAAACAATATGTAAATATGTCCACTTCACTTCTAAAGATGGAAATGTATCTACACATGATACAAATAACGAAAATATTCGATTCTATATGAATAAAATGCAGCCAAGCCACCAAGCAGTTGGTTTTTTTGTTCGTTTTTTTTTCCCCTCCCCAAATTGCAGCCTCTGCCTTTTCCAAAATTGCCTTTTACTTCATTGCGATGTCGATTTGAATTCGATGAATTGTTCAGGACTCCTTAAAAGTCTCCTGGCCTGTCGCACTGAAAATGCAGGGAGGGTGGGCGAGGCGTGCGGTGCGGCAGGGGGGGAGTACACCAATTTTAATAACACTCCGATTGAAATTAATTAGTTCAAACAGTGGCCTTAAAACATGCGCACTGGCTCGTCTTGCTGGCAGTGTGAGTTTCACACCTAAGACTACCCAATTAGCAATTAAGCTTGCCTTTGAGTGCGGGCCCGCAATGTGCTGTGTGATCCCGGTCTGATTTGCATGCCATTTGTGCACGCGCTGATAAGCAGGCAGGCGGCAGCCATGCATAGTTTTAAAATTCAACTCCAGGATCCCTCGCAGAAGGCAGAGGGGAGCTGCGGGGCAAATGAGAGAGAGGCAGAGAGAAATCACATGGCTGCTCTTCAAAAGGCGACCTGTGTAAGGCAGCCGGCAAAGTGCGTGGGATCACACTCAGAATGCAGGTAATTTGTTCCCTGACTAATTTGCGGGGATGATGCTGCCTGCGTGCGAGTTGGAGAGCAACGAGTGCGCCCGTGGAGAGTTAAGTTCTGAAAACGGCTCGGTGGAATTGGATTTCCTCAAAGCCTTGTCATCGCAAAGGTGGATTGAGTGTAAAATCTGTGAGGCATTATGGAAAATAGCAGGCTGAAAGGGAAGTGGATGCCGGGTGGGCGGGAGCAAGTAGCAATGTGGCGCAATGTGCTGTTGAGTCGGCGGAGGTACACAGACGCTTGCGTGTGCGTTACATGCACTGATGATGTCCACCTCGCATTTAAGTGGCTCATCAACCGATACGTTTGTCAGATAATTCCCCACACACATGCTGATAATCCGGACACAATTGAGCTTTCCCTCCTTTTTATCAAACTCAGAAAAGACCCAAAAAGGACAAGGATAACTTGATACTGCAATTTAAGCTAACAGTTAGCCTAGCTTCTTCTGTTGTTTCGACGAGCACTACAGCGACAGCAGCGCTTTATTCTTCTTTGTATTTTCCCGCAGATTGCATGCTCTGCGATGCTGTGCTCCCTCCACAGGTCACTCTTGGTACTACAACAGACAACTGGTTTGGTGTTGCGTTGGCAGTGTGTTTTGGGTCATGAAGCTTCTCCCGGTGCGTTTACGCATTTATTTGTAACTTGCTCGATTAAACGGCTTTGTTGAATGCGACTTGCATCATGAGTTACATCGTCAAAGACTAGTGAGTCCCAAAGCTGGTTGTCTTCGAACTCTCAAAATTAGAAGAAAGATTGCAGATTAACGCATGGGAATTGAGCATTTTTCTTTCTGTACATAGTTGACCCTTAAAAAAAAAAGCCTGAAGGTCCCAGATTCAGAAAACGGATTTCATCCATGTGGGTGCTAATTAGCACAAGTGATGCTTATTTGTAGAAAGAAAATGCATAAGACTCTTAGTCATGAACCAAATAATTCACTCGTAATATATTTTGGATTGATGATCTTTGTAGTGAATTTCAATTTCTGTAACCGATTTTTCACGAAACATTTGGTGCGGTTACTCAATGTTCTTCATTCTTTATTTACTACTCATGGTGAAAACTGTTAACCATTTCCTCGATATTTTATTAGAAGAGCATAAAACTCCAGCAGCATGACTTCATGCTTCATTTTTCAATACGACGATAAGGCAACAACTATGCTACCACTCCTGCAGTCTTCTGAATTCGCCGGACTTGATGGCGTTTGCTGAATGAGACTTACTGTTTCGACACTAAAAGTTTCCAGAACTTGTTTCAAAACACATTTGGTGGAATCTGCTTGTTTATCCCACTCGTGGAATCACGTTGCTCCATAGTTAATGGAACAAATCAGAACCAGAACCATTCAAACGGAAAAGCCACACCAGGCCTTCTGTTAATTCCTCTTATGTACCACGGCGTTGGCCTCAACTTCCTGTCTGCCGCAGCAATCGCAGAATGTGGGATCAACATCGTGGAGCTTTTGCATGTTTCAATTAGCATTTCAGATCCGAGCATTAAGATTCAGTGGAAACTGAGGCAGACTGCTATTTACATAATCTGGATGGGGTTGTCTCAGTTTTGCTGCCCCGCGGCCATTTTGTCTCAAATGTCCACGCCGCACAGACGACTAACTGCACACGTTGCGCTCGCTTAAGCCAAAAGCCGCAACCCAATACGCTATCACGTTGTTTACTGTTCTGCTGCTAAACTGTTGCCATCAAACTTTTCCTTGTTTGATGTGGGGACGAATCTGCGCCGCATCACTCTGAGGCATGTTTGTCACATTTCCCATGGATAACGTAACTCAAATATGAGAAACAGAAACTCTTGAGTTTGATGTTCACCGATGATGTCAGTTCCGCACCACTGCAAACCGCCGGCATAAACGTATCGTTGAACCCCATATTGCTCTGACCGAGTCAATTAAAAATGTTGAGCTATACCTAATAAGGTATCGGCCTTCCTGTGCGGAGTTTGCATTTTCTCCCCGTGCCTGTGTGGGTTTTCTCCGGGTAATCCAGTTTCCTCGCACCCCCCCCCCCAAAAAAAAAACAAGCATGTTTGGTTGATTGAACACTAAATTGCCCCCGAGGTGTGAATATGAGCGCGGATGGTTGTTTGTCTTTGCATGCCCTGCGATTGGTTGGCAACCAGTTCAGGGTGTGCCCCGTCTACTGCCCGAAGACAACTGGGATAGGCTCCAGCACGCCCGTGACACGCTTGAGGAGAAGCGGATCGGATAATGGATGGATGGATAAAGTGATTAATTGAACATTTTAATGAAACAAGTTTAAATAAAAAAGTGATTAGAAAAAAAACGACACCAATGAACTTGACCTTATACAAAGTGTGCTATGATATCGGCAATCATGGGGTACATTGAGCTATCTTATGATATGCTGTCTTACATTATGTTGTTATGCTATACGGCTTCTTATGTTACATGTAGGTGAGGCGAGGTGATGATCTGCATCCGCTTAACTGGCCCTTTAAGAGTCTTCTCTCCATTGTGCTGTACTGTCATGAGTTACAAGTGAGCCTGCAAAGATGCTGTGTGGTTTTCGAACAGCGCCATCAAGTGGCCTCTTCTGACGTCACACAGCATCTCTCTCTCTCGCGCTCTCTCTTTTTTTAATACTTCAAATTCCAAGTATATTCCATACTAGGTGTCTCGAGCCTTTTTAAAATATTTTTCATTTACTATTTTTTGGGTTTGAAGTCATAAACAGCCGTGGCGTGCAGCGTTTGGTTCGAGTGTTCTTTTACATTAAGAGGAATGTGTCCAGACTTGATCAACTATGCTGGATCACAAAAGGACCATTTTGACGCACGACGCCACGAGCGAGGCGTCGGAAAAGAGAAAGATGGAAAAATTGAATACATGTTTTGGTTATTTTTTCTGGGACAATTCGCTTGTTTCTACGGTTTTTTTAAGGTACACCATGTCTTCTTCTTCAAAGAGAATGAAGGGAAAAGTGCCCGGGGCGTTATGACTCCACAATGGCGTCTTTCAAATCGAAGCTGTGGGCCAGCCAGGAAGTCCGCCTGCGTTCTTGACACCCGATAAAACGGTTTGAAATGGTCTTGAGAAGGCTTTGGAGCTAGTTAAGAGCAAGTTTAGCGAGCGACATTGAGGAGGGGGCGCGTGGACGCGGAGCTGGTCGACGCGCGTTTTTTGAGTGGGGGAAGGGGGGGGGGGTGAGTGGAGGTGCAAGCCGGATTTTTTTCGCTATACATATTATGACACAACCCGGCGGTGTGCTCGCTCATTTCGCTCGTAGTCGATGTTAATAAAGCCCGTGAAAGTGCGGAAACGCCAGGAAGTGCTTAAACGTGGTTCGCAAAGCGCGCCGGCACATACGTAAAAGCTGCCCCCCCCCTCCGCGACGCCCTCGATCGGAAGCGGGAAGAAATCGGCGCTTACCTGGTGGAATAAAGTTGCCTTTTCCCCTCTGCTTTAAAAAACAACAAACAAACAAATTCTTCGGCTATCTGCCTCTTCACTTGCCACCGCCAGCGAGAAATGGAATAGCTTGGCTAAGGTAGACAGAAGAAAATGGAGAGAATAGTTGCTCCGGGGCTCCCCAAGCCCTCAAGGCAAAGATCAGGATACAATTAGCGAATGTCTCTCTGCCTCCCAGTGTAAAAAAAAAAGAAGAAAAAAGAAAAAAAAAACGATCAACCCTCGTTTCTCTCCTTCTCTCTTTTTTTCGTTTAATACAATCAAAAAGAGAAATCTGTTTCTTTCCCGTAAATTTAAAAGAGCCTGGCGTCTCACAGCAGCTGATGTTAATCGTTATGATTAGTTTTGATGTAACGTTGCCCGGGGCCAGTGGATGGAGTGTTTCTTTTTTGCCAGTCAGGGGGAGAAAAAAAAACAGCACTTGATGATAATTATATAGATTGCTGCTGCTTTGATTTTCTTCTTCTTTCTCTCTTAGAAAAACACACTATCAAACACAACTGCTCCACTCACTCACTTGTTGAATGGCTTCTGCTATGAAGAGAATGACTTGTTCGCTATTAAGTTTGCTTTTTTCCCCGAACTCTTTCCCCCCTGCAATCAAGTCTGAATCAGTGCCCGAGGCTTTTGTGTGTGTGTGTGTGTGTGTGTGTGTGTGTATGTTTGTGTCTGTGAGAGAGAGAGAGCTCATTTCAAATGTTCAGCCATGCATGCTCTCAGCAGCAAGATGGAGGCAAAGTGAATTACTTTTTAATAAGTCTTCTGTTCTTTAGGAACAAGAACTGAATCTCTGTACAGTAGGCTGCGTTTGTAATGGATGTTGCGACACAGTGCAAAAGTGTTTCGCATGTCTGCCTCACAGTTCTGAGGTTCGGGATTCGAATCTGTGGAGCCAACATGCATGCTAGTTTCACTGAAGTCTCTAAATTGTCCATCGGTGACAATGTGAGGATGAACGGCTGTTTCTGCTGATAGGCTGAAATTCTGTTCGCTTTTTGCCACTTGCTGTCAACTGAAAATGACATCACAGTTTCTCAAGCGACAACCAATCACTTCAACTTGCGAATGACAATAATTATAATAAGTATAAGTGTAAGTAAATATATATATTTTTTTTTAAATGAAAATATTTTTTTCCGTCTGTTATTTACAGTACTGGAATAGTTGCCAGCCCATCACAGGGCACATATGGACAAACCTGAATAAATTTTCAAGAATTTTAGTTTCCATCCCTGTGCCAGGTTTGGAGACTCGCCCTAAAACAACTGCGCAGAGCTGAATCAAGCACCTTACCGCAGTCTTTTGAGAACCTTTTGTCACCTCAAATAAGTTTCCTTTGCTTGCCTGAAATGCATATGATGTTATTTACGGACGGGCACAGATATGCCGAGCCTTACCCGTCCCACCCAGAAAATACGCCAGACCTTCATGTCCCACATAGGGAAAGTAACGGAGGCTTAAAGTGTTGTTCAAAAGTTATTTGCCCTCGAGCTTTGTGGCTGGCACATGATTCAGCGGAGGCTCAAATGTGGAGGCTGCACGCACATGTATACACACATTTTTATGCCATTAGTCTGACAAACCCTAGTGAGCAGAGCGCGCCCGCAGGCCACCACAATCCCATACGTTAGCCATTTTCTAACCAAATGGAGCTCATTCATAACGGGGGTGGGGGGGGGCCTGGCACGTCAATGTTGAAAATATGCATCGGACGCGGATTAGGATTTCCTGGCAGCTTCATGCCCAAAGTTGCCAAAAGCCGGAGTTGTAACCATGTTGTGGGAGAAGAGGAAGAAGTGGATTCTTCTCCGAGAACGGCGGCTGTGTGGTACTTTGGTGAACGCGCTTCCCAGATTGGTTGCAGATGTGGGCTCGCTCCGAGCAGACAGAGTGATATCATCTCGTTATAAATACACTCACATGAGAAACAGACTTTTTTTTTTTCTCAGCCAAAAACATTGAAAATACAACTTTGCTCTATTTCTCAACGCTGGGTTGAAACTTATTTAGGGATGGAGCCCATATAGCTCAGGCTTGTCCTGAATTATTTGCTCTCGGCCCTGACTGCTGGGGATTTCCCATCATGCACCAGGCTGCCCTCTCCTTTTTCCATCTGTTTCCATTCAAACGCCGCCATGGCTTGTATAAACGGCGTCATCGCTCTTTCTTGGGGGGCTTTTGCCATTAGCGAGGCTGCCATCACTTTGCGTGGACGGAGTTTTTGCATCAAGCCTCGGTGATATCAAACAGAAAACGTATAGCGATGGGATAGTTGAACCTCCAAACCGGGTACATAATTGTTGTTGTCCCAAAACTGAGACGCTGGTTCAACTACTGCAGCAACACTGGCCACGCCCCTCTAATGGCCCGTAGTTATGTACGGGAGTGGGATGCATGAGACGAAGCTTGTGTGTGTGTGTGTGTGTGTGTGCGCGCGCGCCCTGCAGGTTTGCACACTTTTACCCACAATAGCTGATCAAATGTTAGTTTTGGCAGATTCCCATCCATTTTCTTATAGGGGATCGCTCCCTTGTGGCGCACAATGTTATGAGCAGGGAAAAAAATTGGAATGTGTTTTTTTAATGGGAAAAATAGTGTTCTTCACTATTATACAACCTAATAAACTATAGTGATCATTAAACAATTTATTTTCTAGTGCTGGTCTTCCTGCTGTGCATGCCTTGGCCACCTGGGGGCAGCAAAAAAGCCAATTCCTGCCTGGATGCTGAAGCCAATCATATTGCAATTTAAAAAAAAAAAAAGAAATGAACTGTAATTAAAATTCCCAAACTCTCATAACCCAGGCCTTGACTCATTAAAGGTTGGGACGCACTGGCGAAGAATCACCTTTTACAGACATCCGATAATCGTGAAAACGGGAAGGATGCAAACCGGGTTCAGAATGGGCCTGATTGTCGGTATGCGCACGCTCCAAATTAGCTCGGCCTAAAATAAACACTGGAAGTGTTACAGTTACACGGCAGAAGGTGCACTTTTTGTTGCCATTCATTTGGCAGGTAAGCAACCCGAGGGCATTTCTTGTTGTCTCTTTGTTCATGCAAACGATGGCATGTGGGCAGACGTGTGTGTGTGTTGCGAACGTTAGCACAACAGGCCCAGTCCACATGACGCTTCTTTCAAGTTGTGCTAGCCAGCGGTTGTACAAAGTCGTCATTTGAACTCAACATGGCCTCCTAAACACCATAGGAAGCGCTGACCTAAATTTCCACACTCAATTCGAAAGCGTTCTCTTCATTTTATGGAGCTGCACCGCTTCCGACATGTGTCGAAGGATGTCAGATTAATCGTCCAATCAGATTCCAGCCTCGATGGGTTGCCATGTCAATCTGATCTGCCCAAGGGCCTTGAAAATCTGTAGCGATGGTTGTCAGTGTTTCGCAAACCTTAATTGAGCCAAGGCTCAAATTCTACTCAGGAAAAATATCGTCTACCAGACAACAATAATAATCATCTTGTCTCGATTTATTCACCAATTCGGTGTGAAATATAATTCATATGATATACTCACCATGGCTTCTTTTCTTGCATGAGAAGGTCAACAGGTGCAGCCACAGGTTTATTGTACCTTCTCTCGTCAAAGGAAAAAAACGATTGTTCTGCCTCTCACTGTATGCCGCTGGCGTAGAGAGTTGAAAAATGTTTTTTTTTAACAATAAGTATGAATTTTCGGACAAAATCATATTTCTCACAGCACCCCTGATCAACAATGGGACTGTTTCTTTAACCTGCTTCTTTTTTGTTTTGTTTTTTTTGTATTGAAGGTTTTGTCGCCCCCCCCCCCCCCACTTCAGCTTGTATCGCCTTCCATTTCATCTGTGACCCCAATGAGGGTGATCATGATATAAAATGGATGGATGGAGGTTGACGAGCATCCCCTTTCATCACCGACAGTGGACAGAGGAGTCAGTGACAGTGAGCGGAAGAAAGACAGGAGGGGGGGGTGGCTGCTCGCTGGGAGGCTCCAATAAAATGTAATCCTGTTATATGCTCCCCACTTGAGGCCTACAACAATAATAAAGATTTCCCTAATAACGCAGACCAAAAGCCCAAATGGAACACAAGTCCCGCGGTCAAGTGGCACGCGTGTACATACATCCTCTCATTAGCTTCGGCGAGAGGCCTCCGAGATGTGGGCGCGATGGCGAGGCAAGAGTTAAGTCAAACAAATGTGTTTCATCAAACCGCACTTTGCGCTGCTCTGCATAAAGGAATTGCAGGAGGAATGAACGTGGAGCGGGGTGGGAAGTTGGAAGCCCCGAGGAAACCAATCAGCACCTCCCTTCCTGTGTCAAAAACACCATGGTCTCAGGTGTGTGCCACCGGATGGGATTGTTTGTGTTGCAATCACTCTTTTGCACATAAACAGTCTGGATTTACACTGCAGGCCCAGGTGCCCAAAATCGCATTCGTTCTTTTTTTTTTCAGGTCTGTTCGTTATAAATGAGACAGCCTGCAGGCACAGATGCCCAAATTTCACGGAAGTCACGCCACGACCGTCATTGGGTAGGGACAACGCACAAGTAAAATGATAATACAGTGTTCCCGGCCCATTTACTCGCAGGTTCACTCATTCGCTTATTTTGGGGAGGAGCGTTTTTATATATATATATGTATATATATATTTATGTATATGTATGTATATATATATATATATATATATATATATATATATATATGAGAATTTTAATTACATAATTTTTTAAAAATTAATCTTGAGAATTTTGACAGGCCTAATATATATATATATATATATATATATATACATATATATATATATATATAATTATTATGATGATTTATGATAATTTTAATTACATGATTTTTTTAAATTAATCATATATATATATATATATATATATATATATATATATATATATATATATATATACACAACTCCTTCATAGTCGCGATTTTGTGACTTCCATTGTCTTTGTCTTTGCATAACAACCCATGCTTTGCTCTGCAGGACCATATTGACAAACGTTCCAATGTATATGATGTGATGGCGTAATGAATGACTTATTATTACACTTGCACGCCTTCCCTCAAATATTCATCACGGGTGACAGGGTGAGTGAGAAAATCAATCATATTCTCGAGACAGCGTGAATTATTAAGTGAGCCAGTGTAACAAAGCCCGGCAATGGCAACGTTATTTATCTGTGTGTGTGTGTGTGTGTGACAGCATCAAAACGGAGTGTCACCAGCCTTCCTGTTCCTGCACCTCCCTGCGAGCCCAGAGCGTCACACTCCAGGCACTTTGCAGAATCAAACAATTTCACGCAGCTACTGGAGGAGGAAATGAACTGGGCCGCGAGCAATAATAAAATTATACAAATGTTATTACAGACTCGCCTGCTACTGTCCTACTTTAATTCAAATGTGGGCACTCCAGGCAGCGCTTGTGGCGCAGACCTTCTTGAATAAATCAACATTAGCTTACGTCTAAATTATTAAGGAAGTGGGAGACTTTCTTGTTTATAGTATGAATTATTGAACGAGTGTTTAACGCAGTTTTTCCTCCACGAATCCCCAAATATTAATTGCTAATGATCTTTAAGGTGTGTGTTTTATCTTCTGCCCTTTCTGCACCACGCTGGGGATTGAAATTGCAAATGCAAATTGTCAAGTATGAAGAAGTCAGTCTGCACTCCGTGGATGCGGAAAGAAACTTTTTGTACATTTTTTAGCTTAAATGTGATGAATATTGCAGTTAAAAGAAAGAGATGTTTACCCATCTGCTTGAGGACTACAAATGATTTGGGTGCGCGGGAAGCCGCCACAGGCTAAATTACTTTTTTGTATACTTTTTAAACAGAATTGGTTTTAAAAGTCAAACAAGGTGGTGGTTGTATGATGGTTTTGGCCTGCTTTGCTACTTCAGAACCTGGACGACTTGCTGTGATTTATTGAACCGTGATTTCCGCTTTTTACCAGGAAATCCTGAAGCAAAGTTTGACCATCAGTTCATGACCTTAAGCTGAAGCGTACTTCTGTTCTGCAGCCGGACTACGATCCAAAACACAAAAGTAATTCAACTTCTGAATGGCTTAAAAAAAAAAAAACTCCACTTCAAAGTCTGGACTTGAAATGATTGAAATGCTGCGACATGACCTTAAAAAGACCGTTCATGCTTGGAAACTGCCAGTGTTGCTGAATTTATTATTTTATTTTTTTTTGCAGCACTGTTTGCCAATTCAATTTACTGTTTATATGTACGGAAATGTAAATATTTAAGAATTTAAACTTCCAGTGAAGGATGCATTC
Source organism: Idiotropiscis lumnitzeri (assembly GCF_059441095.1). Lineage (NCBI taxonomy): Eukaryota > Metazoa > Chordata > Actinopteri > Syngnathiformes > Syngnathidae > Idiotropiscis > Idiotropiscis lumnitzeri. Next base: position 19,111,170 of record NC_142402.1, read on the forward strand.
ATTTAAATCAGTTCTGCTTGTTTCAGCATCCTTTCCCTGCCTGTCATCAGAACGTATGCAAATATTGCATCATAAATGCATAGAATATGCTCCCTGATGTTCTACCTCCACCCCTCCAAAAAAAAAAAATGTAAATAAAAATTCCACACTATTAGAATTAGAATTAGAATTAGAATTAGAAATCCCTTTATAGTGCCTCACCCAAAACTACAATATTTATCAGACCTCTTTCCTCGCAATTTGCAATTCAGTTTGGGGGGGGGGATCACAATATTTACAAGGGCCGATGTCCAGTGAGGAATCAGTCACATGTTATTGCTGCAAATGTGTTTCAGGATCCATCCAAGTGAGCAACGGAATGTGCACATTGAAGGCTCGTGGCTGCCCTCCCCTGGAGAAACTCTTGAGGTGAGCCTTTATTTTGCACGAGAGACCACTAAGTGATGCTGTTGTCACATTTAGACCCTGTGTGTGTGTGTGTGTGTGTGTGTGTGTGTGGACGGATGAGCTAAGCAAATTGGTGTGGCGGTGCATTTCTAAATATATAGCCCTCATATTGAGAAGATCAAAATCGTCAGCACTGTAAAGGGATGGGAGTGAAAATGAGCAACCAAATCACAATGGAATTTGATGACATGAAGATGACACTCGACTAAAGAAGAAATTACTCATGCATAAATCATCCAAGGTGGAGCACTTTGCTGAGATAAGTGACTTTATCGCTGATTTGCAGCTGGTTGCCGTTTATTACCTGCTTCATTGAGAATGTTTGTAACCCCCCCCTCCAAACACACACACACACAAAAAAATATGATTTGGAGTTTAGGTTAAGGTCATTGATGGCAGCAGACAATAAAAACCTAATAGATGTTCTCTTCTATTCATGCAAAGCATTTTTTTATTATATGCATATTAATACACATCTGCCAACTATGTACACTAAAAAGCCCCCAAAATACATTTATGTATACTCTATATTTCGGTAAAACTTTATTATCACGTTCCAACAAATTCACAGCACCAATTTCCAGATCCTTTGATGATACATGGAAATCCAAATAAAAAGCTAAATGGAGTCATCCATCTTTTATTCGATGTACTAAAACTAGTAAACCAGTGCATGGAATTTATGATAACAACCATAGATTCTCCTAGAGTATGAAGTACAATTATTTCAGTTTAAATAGAAAAAATGTAAATATTTTTACAAATGGTGCGTTTCCCACGAGAGCATACGTACATCTATGCACTGACAATTAGACTTTACACGGATCCGATCGGATACTTTGCATTTTATGCAAAATCGGTGATCGGTTGTCATGTCGTAATTTGCCGATCGATCGATGACATCATTGATTGTATCCGCAAAAAAAAAAAAAGACAGCAAATGGAACTTTGTTCATACCTGGGACGTTCTGCGCTGCCATTATTAATAATCCAAGCTTTGTCAGCATTTACAGTCAGATGGGTTTTCACTATTATAGCAAGAAAATAAATGTGTGTTTTTTTTTGCGTGTGTGTTTTGAATCTTGAACAAATGGAGAACTTTTAGGGTCTGTTAATTCTAATTTTTTTTCCAAATGCTTTTCAATGGACGTCATATATACATGAATTGTGGCTATTTGTGAGCCGGGCCGGTCCCAGTACCACGATCGACTGTACATTAAACAAACGAGTTATTTAAATAGATTGGTCTTCTGATCGGTTACTGCTTACATTTTCAACCCGCTGAAAATCCTGATCGTGTAAAGCCGACCAAATATAGAGAGCAGTCATTCACTTTAGCGTACATTAGTCGTATCGTAATACGCTTAACCAGGACATGCGCTATGGAGCCAATGTGACACTAATCCCAAAATAACAAGGCCACATTTTCTTCCTGATTCGTTCAACGTTGGCCGCCTGAAGATCCTACGTAAATTGGTCGACCTTACACACTTGCTTGGACTGCAGACAAGTCTTGCTGCTGCTGCTAGCTATATGGCGACATGTAATCGAAATTGTTCAGTGCACAAACCCTCTTGGGCTGAAAACGCATTCAAGGATGAATTATCTGAAGGCATGGGAGGTGTCGCGTGTGTGTGTGGGGGGGGGGGGACTCAAGATGAAAGCCAAAAACTGGTGTGGTTCCGTCTCATAGGTTGCTCTCCATTTCCAGCGCATCTGCTCGTCATACGGTGGACAGAACTTCTCTGGTTGGCGGCGGGTCTTTCCGCTCGGTCCTCTTTTTCTTCTTGACCAGCTGCATGGAGCCCGGCCCGTCCTTGTCCACCTCCTTGTAGTGGCCCGTTTGGTCCTTGGGAATTACCTGCCCTGGACTTGGTTTGCCGCAGTCTGGGCAGAACAGGAATTCATACAGGAGTGCTGCGAGGACGGCACCAAGCATGGGCCCCACCCAGTAAACCTTGAAAGGGGTAGAAACATTTTTTTTTAACCTCCTAACCATGTTTTATTGAAACGTGAGAGACCCCACACGCGACAAAATAACAGTAATGCGCTTCCACCGCACACCAAAACGGTTGCAGTACCAACATTGACCTGTCAGAGGCAGTGTGGTGCCACAGGGCATCAAGACTACCAGGAAATACAAATAAAAAATAATGAGTCAAAATCTAAGAAGAAATGGACAAAAACGCAAAGTTAACTTTTTGTACTTGGTAACTGGATCAAGTTGCTACTTTACAGGATAGAGTCTGACTGTGGACGACATGCACAAAAGTGAGTAGATCGTCAATTATGAATCGGATGAACATTCATGATTGTTTTCTGAGAACCCTCAAGAAAAAATGTTTTAGCTCAAATTAGGCATGATCATGTCAACCGAAAAGACAAAACACAGTGAATGTGTGTTGTGACATCATTCGACACTTGTGACCAAATCAAAAGCACCTGGTCATACCCTGGAAATGTCATACCATGCCTTCTGTAAATCAATGCGGCGCCATGAACGAGCATTCAAAACCCATATCACACATTTCAGCCAATCAAAATGCAGAGGCAAAAAATATACACGATACCGGGTCACAGTCCACATCATATATCGCTTCAACCAATGTGAGTGGTGAGTGGCCAACTGTGATCGAGTCCGGCGGCGCTTGGAGTTTTCTGGTCACTATGGACGGATTCTCCCACCTGAGCGACCATGAGCCTCCCTAGAGTTAATACTCGCCGCGCACGATGACCAATGAGAGCGCCACTGCCAACTACTGGAGTGGATGTGCAATTACACTTTATTGTAGTACGGCGGGGGGAAAAAAAAGCATGTTCCCCACGTTCACACGCGCACACCATTTGAACCAAGCGCAAGGTGTCGCAAACGCTACAACAACATCAAGCTCTCTTACCCAGTGATCCTTAAAATTAGACGCGACCACCGCCGGGCCGAAAGAACGAGCGGGGTTCATGCTTGCTCCTGTGTAAGGAATCTGAAAGATATAAAAAACAGAAATGCTGAAAATTAAAACACACTTTTCATTCCGGCAATTCAGTGGGTGGTGACATGGATTTCCCCGTGCTCGTGTTTTATCGACAGCGCCTGATCATTCGTCTCAGGTGTGTTAGAGGAGCGAGACATCTAAAACAGCCGCGGTGTACGAGGTTTAGGCGAGCTCCCTCGGGGTGGTTGGTTGCCATGCGTTGATAAGCACAACTAAAGATTTGCATGTTCGTCTGAATGTGCACACAGAAAACGCGCAGTGTCACGCTCTGACATTGGAGTGTTGGAACTACAGTCGCTTTTCCAAAAGTGACTCGAGATAATAAGAAAATTAGCATCTCGACATGCGTCAAATGTAATTTATTCATTTCAATTTTTCATCCGTGCGCTGCCCTGTCCAAAGTGGCCCGCGGACCGGTACTGGGCCGCAGCCCAGTGGTTGGGGACCACTGCTCCACAAGTCAATTGTTTGTCTAATTGGCACCCAAGGATTCCGGATAAAAAATAAATACTCACTCCAAACAAGTGACCAATCGTTACGGACACGCCGATGGCCAAGGCAGCGGATCCACCCAGGTCAGTGCGTTTGGAGTCGCATGTGGCAAAAATGGTGAAGACCAGCTGGAACGTTAAGAGCAGCTCCACGAGAAGGCCCTTCCCCACCGACACGCTCTCATTCACCTGAACAAACCAAAAAGATTTTGCTTTGATTTGAACGCAAAAGCAACTCAAGTACGTTCAATCCGGAGTCCTCACCGAGGAGACGCCCATATCCTTCGTGAAGTTTTCGGGTGTGACCTGCAACACAATCCCGGCACCTGCCATGGCGCCCGCTAACTGGGCCACCACGTAGAAGACCCCCTTGACGATGGCCACTTTCTTGGTCACGAGCATTGCCGCCGTGACGGCCGGGTTGATGTGTCCGCCGCTGATGTGGCCAAAGCATTGCACCAGCGTGGCGATGGATAAACCGAAGCACAACGAAATGAGGACCTTGGCGTCCGACTGGGCTGGACAACTGGACGTCGGGTTTGCTGCCCAATTGATGGTGGAGCCCACGCCGAGAAACACGAACAAGAGCATGGCCAGGAATTCTGCACCGACGGCCCTCCAGAAATCCTTCGTCTTTAAATGTTCCACTCCCGTAATTATGCCCCTGTGAAAAATGCAAGGAAAAATGTTGCATGCCGCACATAGATTTAAACTATAGCATGCCTCATCTTAACAACCAAACCTTTAGTTTTAATTACGATTTTATTTTTGTTTTTCACGGCGGTTGATTAGTGGTGGATAATTACGATACCGTGAAACAATACACTTGTTCTAAAATTAGTTTGACAATATGCTTTCAGTTCAAACATGTAGTTGTGCGGTACTTACATGGCAGCAGCTGGTTGTGTGGAGCTTATGGCTCTGTCATTCGAACGTGATCCGCCAATGGTACCCTGGGATTGCACGCCTGGCATCACCTCTCAGGAGTTATAATGCCTGCACAAGTTTGGGAGGAGTCAGGGAGTTTTTTTTACTCGCTGTGCAAACACTAACAGTGAGTGACCGCAAGTTGAATCAAAGAAGCTGTCTGTCCAGCCCTCAAGCATTACACACACACACACACACACCCCCACACACACACACTCACATGCGCACAATTGTATATGTATATATATATATATATATATATTAAAAATAATATAATTTTAGATATAAAACCTGTTTTATTTTTTTGACAAACATTTGGGCCTTCTGCACAACTGCATTGTCGATCTCGATGGTACTTCAAGAGCTACTCTAACATTTTTAGGTGGTACTTGGTGTAAGGTTTTGAGAACCACTGGATTGAAAGAAAGCAATTCATACATTTTTTAAGTTTCCTCATGCTTTTTAGTCCACACTTGCATCATTTTCTAGGTATAAATGAATCATTTGAACAGTAACCTCTGGTGCGTTCTTTTGCTTTTTGAGAGTTGGAATTCCAACATTCACATGCTTGAAATAACAACTAATCAAATGATAGTGAGTCGAGTTGGAAAGTATCAGCCGGGGCTTTAAATATGACCACAAAAAGGTCCGCACGTGACTAGGTGCATCGTGTTGAACATGTATTGCTTAGTATTAATGTAGTATTTTAGTGTTATTAAAGTTTCAGAGTGTCATTGAACTCGTCATACTCACAGCACTCTCCTATGCTCTACCTGTAGGTGAGTTGATGCTACACATTTAAATTGGTTTGTCTCTCTAAGGTTTAGTTTTAATTACCCAGCGAAGCGAAAACACAAATTTAAAGCGGAAGCAAGTATTTTCATTCGCTAGCCTGATTTGCGAAAGGCCGTATGTGTGGTTACGTTAGCATATGAAATCATCTTTGTGTCGGCGATCACGATGACCATTTCGTGGACGAATGTGTCCTCAACGCTCTGATTTCGTAGAGAGGTGAGCTCATATAAACACTCGCTGGTCTTTGACGCCAAGTAAACGTTTTATTTGAATACCTAAGGCGTGTTTTCCCCCTCCTCCCGATGTTTGAAATGCGTCAGTATGCACAATGTTTAAGACGTGTCGAAGCAATTTTAGACGCCGAGAAAATTGTTTCAATATTTAACATCGCTGAGTTGTATAGTCAAATAACTTCAAAGTTGCATGTTTGTGGCGAAATAACTTGTACTTTCACCGAAGAAATATTGGGCAATTGAGGTTGCGTTTACTTTACCTCGTTTTATGCTTTAGGCGTGGAATGAATGGCTTGTTATTTAATTTAATAAATAATATTTATAATGCTCTTACAAAATGGCCCATCTTAGAAACAAGTTTCTTGTTTTTCCTTTTCAGCTATGTGGGGGAAACCTGGTTTGTTTTGGTCAGACAACTCCAGATGCTCTAAATTCCGAGGTAACGCGAATACAAGAAAACGCATCACTTAATCGAAAAGGGGTCATTATCAATGATGATATGAACTGTCATTCAGCTTCTTGTTTCATTCCAAAAACGTGCATTTGAGGTTAATTCGAAACTGGTAATGGCACGTAGATGTGAAAATGGATGTGTAGTGAAAGTGATGCATGTTTTCCATCTTAATCAGGCTTCTTCCGAGCTTGCTGTTCATTTGAATCAGGTGTGTTCCAGCCGAAAGCGATTGAGAGCATGCTGGAAAACGGCACTCCAGGACTGGAGTTTGACACCTTACAAAAATAGGGTCAATTGCATAATTGTTTGTTTTTATCTTTCTGCTTGCCCTGCCTGTCAACCATGGAAGTAACATTCTTCCATATCTCAGACCGTGCCTTGTGTTTCTTAAAACAACGCCCCTCTGAAAATTTAATTTTTCTTTATTTTATTAGGAAGTGCGTATAAACAGTAATAGTGCAAACATCAATGCAATCTGAAAATTGTCACCAAAATGTATGTGCATGTTTATGCGTATCTTAATCAGTCTGAAAATACCAGAGCGAAAGCCGCAATAAAAAAAATGAAATTCCTAAAATAAATCTGATGAGTGATTTTATCGGTTACAACTCCAATGAAAAGAAATCAAAATGTGACTTCACTTCACAAGGTCAGCAAGAAGTGACTTTAACACTTCTCCTCGGTTTTCATGCATGTTAATATTTGCCCTACAATTTGTTCCGCTTTCTTAGTTTCACTCCCCATAAAGTACCAACACCGTCGCGGTGAACTGATCGTCGTGAACATGGATGTTTATTCACTCAGCTGCAGGTGAAGGAAGGCATTTTTTTTAAAAATAAATAATAAAGTCAACTTCAGAGAGCTCTATGGCCTGAATAAATGAAACTCCTCCTCTTGCTTCAACATAGTTCCTTGACACAAAATGTGTGATATCTGTTTGAGGGAGGCAACTAATTAGGACCTGGTGTCTGTTAATCCTGTAATTGAGGGACAAATAGCATCTCTATTTGATGAAATGTCACCAAAAAAAAAATAAATCTCAGCTTTGTTTTGACGAGAGTGAGGATGTCACCGCGGTAAGAAACAAAAAAAGTAATACCAAGCCGTTTTATTCCATTTGACCTAATTCTTGTACAACTTGTTCTATATGAACAATTAGCACGCCGTCGTACTCGCAAAGACGAGTCTCGCCACCAGGCACGCGCCTTTATTTCACATTGATATGTAAATGGCGCACGTAAACATTAACAAAGCACATAAATCATTATGAAGGCAGTCTTGCTGTGAAAGCTGCGAGGCATCGCGCACATCAGGGGGAGGCCCCTTTGCTACTAATTATTAATATTTTGCCGCAATTCTCCCCATTTGCATGCGTTTCAAGTGCAGTTTGGTTGCTTCGTGTTTGTTGATACAGCGCCTTTGCGTTTAATTAAGAGACGCACTTTCCGTTTGAACTGAGGTCATTTTGTTTGTGAAGACTCCCCTTACCTTGGTAATTTCGTAAAATATTTCATGACGTGTCTTGATGGTAATATGGCGACTTTTGCACAGCTGTATGACGGCGGTACAATAAATGAATTCTGTCCAAGATGTCTCGATACAGTGCCACCTCCTTGTGCTATTTTAAATTGACGTCCTAAGCCGTCAATGGTTTCAACGCCATTGCGTAGTTCCACAATCCAATGAGTGACCGCAAGAAAAATAACGTCAACTAGCGCAACCCAAGGGAATCCGCCAAGGTGTCTGTAAGCGAATGGTCTTTGCTAACAGAGTAAAAAAGCCATGCTTGGTTAGATCTTGTCTTTGTTGGCGGCGCACCACGCCAAGCCTTTTCTATCCGTTATGTAAGCTAAAGATTTTGACACCGAGCCAAAGTCAGCCAAGCTATCAGACACTCTCGCACTTTAGACAATCTTCAGTCAACTTTAATGGTCCATACGGACTACCTCAGCTAAATGATTCATTTGCAAAAACAATTTTGACGGCCACGTCTTTTGAAAAATTCCCCTCCAACTTTCTTCCGCTCGCGAGTCTCCCTTGCATGTCTCTCGGAGGAGGCGAGACCTTGACCTGACCTCCCGGAAGTTTTCTGCTGAAGCCGCATTCCGCGGAACCTTCATTACTCCCGTACAATCAGGCAGAGAGATGTCGCGCATCCAACAGGGAACGAGCACCAAAATTACTACACCGGCAAAAAAAAAAAAAAAAAAAAATGTCAGCCTACTTGCAGTTGATTTTTACAGAGGATTAAAAAATAAACAATACTCACACCATGTCATGTTGTCTGTCAACATCTGTTGCTGCACCTTTTGTGGTCAAATGTTTAAAAGGGTTAGCTTGCGCAGCATCGATGCTTGTTTTGTTAGCCCATCTATGGCGTTTTGTTGTGTTCGTTAGCTTCAACCTCGCAGAAGTTAATAGGTTTGAGTCTTTTTTTTTTTTTTTCTTTCCAGTAAAATGTTTTGTGTCCCCACATTTGAACATGCTATTCTGATTCATATTGCATTTAGAATAAGAATCAAGCAGCACAAACTCAGAAATCAGGTGAGCTGTGACGTTCGCAATTGACGGCAATTTAATGACCGCAGAGGATGAAAGAAAAATTTTAAGCTACACTCACATTAAATCTATTTTTAAATTTTTCTTTTTTTATCTACAATTGGAAGAGACCTGATTCCATTCCTGTCTTTACGCTGCCATGATGCATTTCCCAATTGTGCCACTTGGGAGCAAATTGTATCACTTGGACCATGCAGCGTAAATCCCGCCATAATGCTGAGCTGACCTTATAATTCAGTGTTCACCTGCTCATTGTTCTCTTGCCAATATTGTCACCTGCTGCGGATTTTATTTTAAGACGTAGTCATCTTTTTTTTTTCCACTTTCACTTGTGTCTCGCCCTATTGTGTTAATCTGCAAAAGATTTGACAGCCTGATAGCAATTTTTCATAACTTGAGCTGCTCCAGGCCAAATATTGCTTGCAGGCTCCCAATAGGAATCAGGAGCAGGATTCCAAATATTCACCAGAATGAATGTTCTGAATTACTTTTTAAAGCATTTTCATCCAGTTATTAAAAAAATAATAATAATAAATACGGTTTAGATGTCAATTGTTTTAGGCTTTGCTAGAAAAACTAAATGGATAAGGTCGTGTTTTTTTTAACTCTCTTGATGTAAGGCTAAAAGTCAAAACCTCAGTCACCTGATTTTTTCCCCCCTAATTTTATTTATGGCGGTGTATCAAAATTAAAGCGGTCCAAATGCAAACTCCGGAGCAGGTTGCAATCTGCCGCACACTGGGCAAAGATCATAAATGTCTTTCTTTCACAGCAACCAAGCAACTTGAAGCGATTTGTCACTGACTTTACACTCAGTGGGGGGGGGGGGGGGGCAACAAATTGTTTTGTTTGATGAGCTGGTGGAGGCAAAACCCTTGATGGTGACATTTTGAGAAACTGCTGGAAATTGTAGTCTCCCATTGTGTGATCATTTATCATTGCAATCACAATTTCTATGCAGACGAAGAAGTCAAAAGTTTTCATTGTGAGCCTATAATGCAAAGAATTATCATTTTGGGGGGAGAGCGTAACAAACAAAAACGTACAGTGTGTGCCCAAATGGTAAAAAGTGATATGCAATATATGCATTTAAAAAATCCACCACACACGCACAGTTGTACACTTAAAAAAAAAATTGATTTTACTCCCTTTTTCTTTTTCCAAGTGGTATAGTTGACTGTAAATGATTTATAATCAACCTAAAAATGTTTCTGGATCCAGATGAATTTATTTTGTGCGACCCCTTGACAAAAGAAAATTGAGTAAATTCAACCCGTCACTCTTTTTTTTTTTTGTCCAATAAGCCAAGGAGCTAGTCAAAGTTTTGGATTTTTTAATTTTACTCTTTAAAAAAATAAATGAATAATAAATAAATTAGGCTCGTGTATTACACCGACCCGTCTAATAGCAAACACGGAAGGCAACATATTGATATCAGCTAATTTATTATCGTCTACCTTTGCTAGTGACAATGTATTATAACGTCTTGGTGGCAAGTGGTCAAAAATAGCTGCACTTTAAATCACTTTATTGAACAAATGGCAAAAAAAAACAAAAACGCTACTAAGCACATTCACGAGATGGTGACTATTCATGCTTCGTGGCTCATCATTCGGTTAGTGTGGTGCGGTTGCAAGTTAGCGCCCTCTATTGACCAGACTTCATATCCATGTACAGTACTGCTAATTATTATTGATAAATATATACGGTGGATAGTTTCTATTTGTTGTTATTCATCTTGTGCGCTGCACTGTGAAACAACTTCCTCATTTTTTTTTGTAACCAAACTAGTCAAGTTTTGAAATCGAAGCTATTTTAGGAGTTTGACCGCATCACAACACAAGCCGGGTGGATGTACTGTGCAACACTGGCTCTGTGTGGGTCTTGTGTAAGCATGACGGGAGGTTCAAGCAAATTACGAGGTAGTGAGGTGTGACTTCTTTTGGTAAGTGCTGACAAATATTTATTTTTGTGTTTCTCCCCTGAAAAACCGAATGGCTGCTGAGTCAACACTGCAACATTATTGCTTGCTTAACGCCACGTTGAAACATGGACTCTAACTTATTTATACACAATAGACCCCTCAAAAAGGCAATCTCAACATAACTTCTATTGCCACAAATAGGCGTCTGCATGTTGTTGCTTTATCGCCGTCAGACGTAGCCAAAGGAAAACCGCAGCGTGTGCGAGCTCCCCCCCAAAAAACAACGGCGTCTGACACATGTAGACAGAATGAACACAGCCTCTCTCATTACCAAGCCTTGGTGGAGACAAGCTGTCAGGCTGCAACCCACAGGAGCCCCGGCGCAGATGCTGCGAAGCATCAGCCTCAGATTCCCCGGCGGATGGGAAAAAGGATGTTGGCGAGAATCTGCATTGGGAAATATTTATGAAGGAAAAAAAAAAAAACTCTCATTTTGATCACAACACATTTCTTTGTCCACTGGGTGCAATTTGAGTATAGTTTGAGAGTTAATCACAATACATTAATTTGCCGAAAGCACAAAAACGATAAGTACAAAACGGCTGGTGCTGAATAGAGCAAATGCACAAAAAAAAAAAAAAAGTACTGATCATTATCCATTATCCGAACTGCTTACGCTACACACTTACAAAGAAGCAGTGACTAATGAGTAAGCAGTAAAGTAGGGAGGCTGACTAAGAAAAACGTCTCCCTCCTCCATACACAACCTGATTCAAATGATCATGAGCTGGGACCAGATTAAGACGTTTAACGGGCCGCTTGTGGCCCCCGGGCCGTAGTTTGCCCACGCCTGATTTAAACTGTCATTTTGTCTATAAAATCCAGAATTTGCTGCAATTTGCTCCGTCAGTAAGTGGCGCCAACAAGCGACAGAGAAAGGTCACGTTTCCAGCTTGTTGCTCACTTAGTCAGGCTAAAGAGCGAGTCAAGTGATGCGGCCATGTTGGCAGAGGTGACTTCCGTTAGCATAGCATTCCTCGTAGACGCGTAGATTTGATAGGAAGTCATATCGATGTAGTTTTATCTACAGCTGTTGTAGGAGCCATATAGTGTTTTTTCCTCTGTTGCGATGCTTGCACTTTCACAGTGATTGGTGGTGTCGTTGGGGGGGGGGGGAGTGGTCTTTCTGATTAGTAGGTGCACACACCTGTGGGTGATGAGTTGTTTTGTTTGGATCGTGTGGTGGGCTGAGCATGGGGAAGAAACCTTTTGCTGACTGTAAAAATCTGCCAAAAACATCGTAAAAATCATCAAGGAAAGCAAATGTGAGCGCACATATGAAATGGACTTTGAACGTCGGCCAACTCGTGTTGCGGGGAGAGAGAGAGAGAGAGAGAGAGAGAGCTGATCAGTCCAAGAGAGCGACCTTGAATGGCAAATGAAGTAAGTGGCTGTCCCTTTTCCTACGCTATGGATGCGCCTCTAGAAACAACAGTAAAGATGGCAATGATGCAACAGTTGGGGTGCGCGTCATCAACTCCCCTTGTCTTAGCCTGCCGTGACGTCATTTTTGTTGGACGCCACAACTGCTGTAGTTATTACTGGAACGAGTGGTGTCCTCGTTTCTTGACCATGCTCTTTTTGGCACACTACGCAATTGTATTTATTTATTTTTTGTAAAGCCCTTTTCTGTGACATCTAATCGTAAGAGAGGTGAAAAAGGGTAGTGCTAACATCGTGGCTCATGAACGTGACCAATCGCACGCCATTATCCGTAATAACTTTGTAATGTAATGGGCATTTTTTTTTAGAATATGTCAGATTACTTTTCCTGTATGGTTGATTTTTAGGCCACAAAAAAAAGTTATTTGACGAAATGGTCGGTTCTACTGTTTTAAATCCACTGCAGCATTGTTTATCACCAGCAGAGGTCACTGTAACTCATTGTCTCGTACGCATAAGAGCAAAAGATGAAAACAAAAGGAACCATGCTGGGTGGGTCATCCTGATATGGTTGTAGTTGATGACAATTGCTCCCAGGTGTGGACTTGCACGTTATGTTCAGCAAACACTCTAATTTGTGCATATACGCGAATGCTTGTTTTGTATCGATGTGCTCTGGGATCGACTGGCAATGAGTCTCTTGTTTGGGTAAGACCTCATGGTCCTACATTGCGTTATAGTAAGATGTCCATTGAAGCCACTAAACGGGGATCATTGTAGTATTAAGAACTGCAGATTGTGTGTGGAGTGAAAACATGTGACCTCAGTGCTATTTGATGCAGCTCAAATGGCAGTGTCTAAAATGACGTCACATTTTGACACAGCGGCATGATTTTAATTACATGCTAAAAGTTGCCAGAATGCAAATTGCAACGGGCTGGAGGATAATCAAACCATTTTTTTAAAATATAATTGTTTTTCCCCAATCCTTATCGCATCAAGCTCTAAAATGCCTGCAATTGCTGAGGCACACCACAGTGTGGCGCCAGTGTGCTTTGCAACCATTCCACCCGAGCGATGCAAACCAACTGATGGCACTAGTGATCTTTTATGCACATCACGTCACGCTTCTTGAATGTAATTCCACCGCATGAAATTCCCTGCCAGCTTTCCAAAGCTGAGCATATTTCAATCAGCCTTATCTCTCTATTCACAGCATAGTGCTTTAGAGGGGAAGCACTTCCAGGCCTCGCAGGTGTGCCCAAAAACCTCAGACAAGCACGGAAACAATGCTTTGATGAATGGGATGGTTGGAATAGAAGACCAGCATGCTGTAATCAGCATTGTTTTGATTGTACTGGGAAAAAAAACATGAAGCTGCACTTTTACCAAAGAACATTTTGTGTCTCTTCGTGTGAATGCTGAGAGGCTGACAGTCACTCCGATACTATTGATGCAGGAAAGAATAAAAACGAAGACCCAAATATATTATTAATTCAGTGTGACTGTGCTATTTCCTTTCTCATGCTAAACACTGATCGATACTTGTGACCTCACTTTACACTGCGGACCAAATTCTGAGTTTAGCAAGGGAGGGAAAATTAATTAAATTAAGTTAAATTAATTCAGTCTAACCCACAATTTTTGTAGGATAGAGACTGTGCCAGCCCGCGAATAGTTCAAATCCGGGCTTAAAAAAAAACACTTGGAAAAAAAATTCATTCTGCATTTTCCATGAAAAAATTGGGATCAAAATGAAACTAAAATCCCCCCCAAATGCCGTGTGTGGCCCGCAAACCATTTTTGAGCCTCGTTATCCCTTCCGGTCAAAGTCAGCAAAGACTCGAGAACCTCAACTCTGCCGATGATCCCGCTGACCTTTGGTGTGGGGTGATTTAAGAGGCATTTTTTCCTCCCTGATTTTCTCTCTGAACGGTTCGGGTTGACAATTGTAAATGGTAAACTCGTTCAATATTTAGGATCACAAATCCGTGCGTGTGTGTGCGTGCGCACGTTTATTAGCATCACTCTGTCCGCGATTGGAAGGTGAAGCGGAACAATAACTAATTAGGAAATGATCTGAATGAAAATTTTCTCGAGCCCTTATCCTCATTAGTTTTGCGGGTGAGCTGGCGTGCTCACCACAGCTGGCTTTGGGCAGGGGGCGGGACACACCATGTACTCGTCGCCGACCAATTGCAGGTCACATGCCGACAAAACATTCATTCACACTCGCATCGACAATTTAGTCATGATCAACCTAACGCGCATGTTGTACCGAACCTCAGAACTCTGAAGCGGACGTAAGAACAGCTGGCACAAGAGTGGGTTGTGCTTACCCGCTGATATTATCGGGTATTAGAAAAGGTGATGCGAGGTTGCCATAGCAACGAGAGATGCTATTCTGATTTTCACTGTCGGTATACGCACAACGTGAATTTGTCGCTCGTATGCTCAAATGACGACATATTGTTGCTTTAAATCATGTAAGCTGTCTCACTCAGATAGATGCGACCCCCCCGCCCCCTCCTCTGTATGTCTGAGTTCAAACTGCATAATTGATAGCCTACAGTAAGTGTTTTGGAGCGCATGCATTGGAGGACAATTTTCCCTATTGGTGACATGTTGTTGATGCAGAACAAAAATGACATGCCCCCCCCCCCATGCACCACCGGCGCCTGCGTCAATTGTCACACATAACCCACGCCTCTGCTGAGACAGCACTTAGAGGCTGCACAGAGTTACAATGACACAAAAAGCTCCATCCGTATGGACGCATGCTGTATTGTTTTGCTTGTGTGTGCGGTCAGACACGTCAAAACGACAACCATCCTCACAAAAAAAAAACAAAAAACTGTCTGCTACTTTTTTAAAATATTGCCGCAGCCCTCTCCCTGATGGGCTTTAAAAAGCTGTGATGTTTGTTTTGGGCATTTGTGCGCGCAGTTGGCCATGTTGTTTTTTTTTTTTTTCTCCAGCAAGAAAGAGGAGGTTGACTTGGGAATATACAACATCACAAAAAAAAAGTGGCACGCTCCGGAAAAGCGGGGCGAAGTTAGTTGCGGTTGAAGAAAAAGGGGCCAGAGGAATGTCTCCCTGGTGTAAGTGGATGCGACAGCTCCTCACCCAGGAGAGCACTTGTACTGAGCACACACTGGAGGCCAGCAGGGCCACCTGTCACACAGATCTGTGACTAAACAACTCTATTAGCCAACACACATGGGGGCGGGATTGGGGGGGGGTGTGAGTTGCCCCCGCGCGCACGCATACACAATGCTCAAATAGTCATAAATGTATTTGTCATGAATGTCAAACTGAATTTTAAATGTCAAAAAAAAAAAAAAAAAGGCAACGAGCTATCACAATGGCGGCAGCTCATTGTGGAGTTTGACCCCAAGTACGAGGTCGGGTTTAAATGAGACGTATTGTGACATCACGTCGGGCCTAATGGCTAATTAACGGGAAGCTTTCAGGACCATAGGATCCATTTCCTAAAGTTCGTCTGCAATATGGTCATCTACATACTTCCTGGTCTCTTTGTATTTCTTGTCCCTGGGCGTCCTTGTTTTACGATGCTAGCGCCATAGAGACGTTTCAAACGACATACAAGGAACTAGTTAGCTCTTTATAGCTAGTTATGCAACTTGGCTTGCTCTGACCAACCAATCAGAGGACAGAGAATGCTGACGTCATCAAGACCCGACAAGCAGGCCTTTCTGGGGTGAATTTGAACTTGGACTGATTAAAGCGGAAGTCAACCTAAAAATGGCTTTACAATGATATGTTCCACCCATTTTTAGCTATCTGAGGCGGCGGCCATTTTGTCACTTCTATCGACGGAAAATGACATCACATTTGCTCAGGGCTGCTAACGACCAATCATGGCTCAGCTTCAGATAACAGGTGAGCCGTGATTGGTCATTAGTTGACCCCTAAGCAACTGTGATGTCATTTTCCGTCGACAGAAGTGACAAAATGGCCGCCCCTTAGATGACTTAAAAATGAGTGGATTTTGTTTGCTAATGCATATTCCGCAAGCACAATATTAATCAGAACGCTTTTTTAGACTAGGTGGTGGATAGAAGATTTTATCGTAAAGATTTTTTTTTTGTGGGTTGACTTCCCCTTTAAGAAACAGTCCGATTTCGAATTTGGCCAGCACGATGTGATTTTCGAAGGCCGTGAGCAGATAAGACTGACGTAGCAACACTTGAATTATTAAAACGCTGCCATCAAATGTTTGTCTCTTCAAACACAGACCTTGAGCAAATTAGTCCCACCGAGTCCGACAAATAATTGGACAAAAACAAAAATGACCACAAGAGTTAGCGTATGTTACCGAGGGGGAACGGAACTCTATCGTAAACTGAGTATTTTTAAAAAAAAAAATATTTCACATCAATACGACATACGTAGTGTAATTTCGTGAAAAGTTTCCACACCAAGTTCTGTTGTCCCGTGTCCTCATCCCAACGAAACTCGTTGACCTAATCAGGGCGACCCATCATTGTCATTGCTTTTGACATTGTGTCTCGGTCTATGTATAGAAAAGGCGAGTGCTGCCGTTATGTGTTGCCATGTAGGAAGAGTCATAAAGCCCGAGGGGGGGGCAACTAGCCCAGCCAGTCCGAGCCGCCCGACGTTAGTCCGCCCTTCACATGCACCCACGACAGGCTCCACATGCCTGCAGTGCTTTTTTTTTTTTTTTTCACAGCTGCTGACTTTCATTGCAAACGACTGTTTCTCGGAAACCACCCCCCCCCAAATGTGAAGTTGGGGTATTTTCGAATCGAAAGTCATTCAAGTGCTTATCGTTATGTTCATCGTTCGCCGGCCGACTTCGGCCGACTTCGGCCAGGTTGGCTCCATATTCGACTCTCCATACCGTAGCTTGCGTCTGTGGTGCATGGAGAGCAGGATTTACTCCTCCAGGAATGGGCCTTTGGCAGGCTCGCTAATGGGATATGGTCCACAGCTCCACCTGTTCCAATGAATTTCTCCCCTTTGGAGAAGCGAGGCTGCATCATGCGATGGGGGGGGGGGTAATGGAGGGAGGCGATGATTTGAGAGACGGTGATCACCTCTGATTTCATTTTTTTTTTTTTTTCCTCCCAGCAGAGTAAAACATCACCTTTGTTCTTGCCAGGAAAGGGAAAATGGCAAAGGGCTTTTAGGATGAGAGGAAAAAAGCTGAAGGGCAATTTTGCACTTGAATGCAACATTTTCACCATGTGGTACTTTGCTACGCTGGAGCACGACGTGGTGACAGCGTGGAACTCAGCCATGAATTTATCAGAGAACCAGCACATGGTACTTTGCAAACGGGCTCACTCAAGAGCTTTGAAGCTTTTTCTTTGGCTTTTTGTGCCATTTTCTTTTTTTTTTACTAATTTTATGATTTATTTGTTTAAAGCACCATCATTTAGAACAGGGGTGGGCAAACCTTTTTTGATTGGCGGGCCACAATGGATTCTAAAATTGGACAGATGGGCCGGACCAGGAGCAGATAGATGGAGTGTTTTGGTCACCTCACCTCATTGGAGAATATAAAATGCATTTAATTTTAAATAAAAATGAACAAAAGCATTACAACAAAATATCAATAATATTTAGAGAATAAAACATTAGCAAGGTTTATTCATTTGATTTTTTTCAAGTCCAGCGGGCCGGATTAAAACATTTAATGGGCCGCATGTGGCCCCCGGGCCGTAGTTTGCCCACGCCTGATTTAGAATGTCTACTTTAATTTTATTCAACATAATGCAGTGTTTTGTTGCTTTTACATTTTGGATTGGTTCACTAAATTTTTGTATAATATTCTTATTATTTTCCAAAAGTAGAATGAGAGTGTATCGTATCCAAAATTAATTCCTTTCCTGAACGATAAGATGCAATAAATGTAATATTAGCACGGCAGAGTAAAAGCACATGAATTTTCTCTAAATGGTCCAAATAGATTTATTGGAAAACTAATCCTCAACTTCACCTTCACATGCTGCCTTTGTCCGTCGTTTTTAAAAAAAAAAAAATTTTATCATCTCAAAATTAGCAGTGCGTAACTTGTGTTTACATTTATATGACATTCCTATAAAATGTTAATTAAAACACGGCCCGAGGCTGTGAACCGTTAATTGAAGTTTGACCCTGAAAACATTCATTTTTCTCTTATGGCAATTTTTTTATATTTAAACAAATTACACTATCAGTCATTAAGCGAACAAATTAAAATTTTCTACCCAAATTTTAAAGTTTAAAAAAAAAAATAATAAGAAAAGAGTGCTGTCAATTTAGAGCAGCTGCTCCACAGCATTTTGTGAGCGCCGCTGAAGAGTTACGGCCCAACAGATGTACAAATATTCCAGCTAATACTGTGACTCACTCTTTCCCGAGATTATTTTGACAGCTCGCTGATAAAAAGCAAGGTGAGGAAAGATGTGAAAAGCCGCTAGATGGTTGCTTTTGCCACATCAGGGGCAAAGTAGATGATGCTGTCACTTTAACAAGACAATAGTGCAGCGTCTTCCTCCAGGGTTGCAATTCTCTCGTGTCACTTTCCTTCTGGCCGAAAGTGATGGTTTAACTTGAAAAACCCTTCCAAAAGCCAAAGTCGCTGTATGAAGAAAATATCATGCGTTGCTGGAACAAATTATTATTGACAGAACCAGGAGTCAATTCGTAATCATCCGCATTTTTTTTTTTTTCACCGTTTCAAGAGGAAGTCAACCCGCAAAAATTCTTAACGTGTCTCCACGAGTCAAAACACGACATTTTGATAAATATAGCGTTTGTGTTTAAAATGCTAGTTTGTGGCTCAAAATTTCTCTTTTGTGCCTCATTGAATATCAAAACTGAGAATCAAACATTTCGAAAGTTTTTCCCAAAACGCTTGACTGAGCTCTGCGCGCGCATGCTAACGTTGCGCAACACTTTTACGTCGTCTACCAAAAGGACATAGGCAAGCTCAATGGCTACTTAGGCCGCAATCTGTTAGCTCGCTACTAGCGTGGCGAAACATGTTGCGGACTCACTCCGGAGTCGGTAATCATCACCTGCATATCAAGGGCGTAGAAACTTGACGTGTCGTAATTAGGGAATCGTCAGATATAACAACTTGATTGGTGTGCAGAAACTACAGAAATCCAACTCTTTGGATATGAGTCAATATGTTCCTTTTGGACCTCGTTGTGATCGTTCCTCACAGGTACTACATTCATTCATGAGTAAACATGTCCGTGTGTGTCCTTGAGCACCAGCAACTTCTCTGGACATCAGCAATAATAAATAAAAATAAAAAAATAAATAAATAACACGCTCCATCTCATTCATCTCGCCCTTTTGTGAGAATACTCCCTCTGAGTGTGTCCTTTACGCTCAAATCAATATGTGCATTATGATGCTCTTTGCTTCGGGTGCCTAAACACAAAAAAAAAAAAAAAAAAAGAAGAACAAAACAACTTTAGCTCATCGGCATCTTAGGCGATAACGCGCGTTCATATTTCACTCGTTGAAAACGCCCGCCTCCCGTTTCTTTGCATCGCGCACGCGTGGCGTTTTGAAACCTAAGCGAACATGAGAAATGTGTCGGCGCACGGAAACAGAGGTGACTCATTTGCGGATCAAAGTGTTTGTGTTGCACGGGATGCTCAACAAACGTCTGACAGACGGAACATCGGTTTCATCTATTTTGGAGTTAGCACACTTTTAAAACCCACTGGGGGCAACTTGCAAAGTGACTGTTTACGAGGAGGGAAAAAAAAAAAGCTTTGGTCATGACAGCGCTCTGTGCTCAATGTGTCCGTTCTGCTATCTGCTTGGGGAGGAAATGAAAGGTTATTTGCGTCATTTCAAGATGAAATGCTCATAAATGCATTGCACAGGAGTTGTTGTTTTTTTCGCATTTAATGGTGTCGTTGGCCTTTCTGCTCAGGTTTTGTCTTTTTTTTGTGACTCTGCTTAACTTATATTTACGATGCTTTAAGTGGAAATATGCTGGAATTGTGAGCCCAGTTTAAAAAAAAAACATAAGACGTATAAATACGTCTTTGGTAGGCGGTAGACTCAATTTGAGGAAAGCAACTTTCCGAACCTTATGGAATTACAGTTTATCTTCATTTAGTGGAGAAACCGAGTGTTTACACGACAAAAAAAAAAAAAACTGAGATCCCTGCTTGGGCAATCGTCAACTGAAAGGAGAACGACTGCTGCTAGTTTGCAACCAGGTGCGTTCACGGTGCAGGAATTGCAAACGCACACCAATCCTTTTTCTTCCGTTATAATGCCCTTCTGATCACGAGAAGCCAAACTGGATGAATTGCCTCGGCGCTAATCCATAAAGTAAACCTTCCAGTTGATGTCAAGTCTGTTCGTTGGCAATCCTGCACGCTGACATATGCAAAATAATGCTTTTAATGTTCCGACCTTTTGCGAGATTGAATGTTCCCCTAAATGCTGAGGACGTCAGTCAAAGCGACGGTGATGTGCCGCGCGTCAGGTGGTGGGCCGGCGGGTGGGAGTGGAGGTGCGAGATGGACTGGCTGCGGTTATTGGCCGTGACAGGTGACGTTGGCTTTCATTCTGGCGAATGCTTTGTCAGGACGCCGTGGGAATTTTGAGCAGATTCATTTTCTCGTTTTCATGTTGTGACCCGACAAAATGGCGGATAATTTAGTTGGGCCTATTCAGGAAATCGGGTTGTCAACACATGACTCACAAGGTGTATTCATAACAAAGATTGATGACTGGCTCGCTCGGACGCGCTGCAAAGTGACAATAAGCTCTGGCTCGTCACGTACCGATTGTTGTTATATTCATTTAAAAATAAATAAATAAATAAAAAAATAGCCTCGTGTTTGCCTTGACTAACAGATTGTTGAGTCAGTATAGTTTGCTCTGTTTTTCTTTTTCTTCAATATAATAAGATGCGTTTTAAAAAGCTTCAGTATTTGTCGTGACGCATCAAATCGAGTTTAATCGAAATGTTTTTGGGGAAAAAAAAGAAAAGCCTCAAAAGTCAAAACAAGGTGAGGAGTTGAAATTGTCATCATGCTTCATGACATTTTTTTTTTTTTTTTAATTTTTTTTACATTACTGAGGAGAAGTGTGATGATAACCTTAGAACCAGATTTTTTTTATACAAGCAATACAAATATTAAAATGTCTACGAAACATACTAATTTAAAAAGCATATCATCGAATACATAATTGCTCGTGAAAATGCCCAGTGAGGCTTTTTTTATTTTAATTTTTTTCAGTATATAATGACTTAAAGGGTCCAATTTATGGATAATTGGTTTTCTATTGCTTGTATACAGATAATTGGTTCTCTGGAGTGCCTTCCTTCCCGTCAAGTGTGAAATTATTTATTGTTTTTGGTCGAATTCTGCAATTGCGTCTCTGAGTGAACCGTTCTGCTCTTTCCAGAATAATCACAACAATTCCCTCCGCCCACGACATGATCAGCTCGGTTTGGACGGAGCTCCAGAGCTACTTTCAAGCCACAACGCTGTCTGAAATTGTCATGCTGAGGAACTATCATGCAGCAACACCGGAATCCCCCACTCGGGCGACAAAAGGTAAGCAGAGCTGTAATATTTTTTTTTTTGGGATGGACGGATTTTGTGTTAGCTTCCGGCATGGCTTGATTGCTCGGCGAAGTTGTTGACGTGGTGATGGCGGCGGGTTTTTGAGTTTGATGTCCTCACGCCACAAATGCTTTTACTTTCTTTACGGGAGCGCACTAATCAAAACTCGGAGCTATCAAAATCCACATGATGCAGTCACACGTGCATGAAACAAGCTCCTAAAATGAGCCAATTTCAGCGGGACACGAAAGAGGGTGTGTAAAGTGTGCAGAAGTCAACGTGCGTTCCCATGCCAGCGATGAACCATCGTCTCTTGCCTACGTCCTTGGCAAGCGTCTTCAGAGTGCTTAAGTAGTTTTACTTTATTTTAGTTGCGTTTCTTGTCATTTTAGGCGCGTATGAAAGATGATAATATATAATAATACTTAATAGCTTAAATTTATATTGCGCCGTTCAAGTTAGCCAAGGACATTTAACAATGTGTCACGAGGATAATTAAAATGTATCTTACATATGCGTTAGCGTGTGTGTGCGTCTGAACAAGTCCCCGCAAATTGAATCCCTACTATTTTATACATTCATGTTACTAAATATTTGCTTTTTTGAACAGATGGCCCTTGAATATAAATATATATTTTTTAAACGTTTCATTTCTGAGAAATACGCTATCATTAATTGTCCTCAAAAGGAGCCTGCAGGCCGCCGTGTAACATTCCGAAAAGAAATGCGATGGTCAGCTCAAATTGGCCTGACATTCAGGAAAAAAAAAAAAAAAAAAAAAAGACCAGCTCCTCGATGGTGTCAGTTCCTCGTTGTCAGGAGTGGGCCGTGACACCCCCCCCCCCCCCCGCCCCTCCCCTCTCACCCATCCAACATCAGTCATCCTGAAACGCTGACATGAAAACAAACAAGACAGAGGGAATAAGCGGTGGCAGCACATCAACAAACAGCTGTCAAGTGTCCCTGCGTGGCGTGATGGGCCGTGCCACGGCGGGAGGGGCCCGCTGTAAATGGGAAAGGACGTTGGATGTGTTTGGGTGACAGCCCAGGGAAAGGTGTGCGAGAGACGGCTCTCATGAAGAAATACGTTTGACGTTGTTGACGCCGGCTGACAAATAAAATCTTCTTGTCATGCGATAAAACAAAAGCCGCGTGACCGTGGGATGAGTTGATTCCGTTTGGGCTTGAAAAAATAGACGCAAATTCGGTCTCATTATCGGCACGCGTGTCCCCTTCCGCTTCGGCCTGGGCCGATGAACGTTGTTTTAAAAGGTCAAATTCAGTAAAACTGTCACTGACGTCTAAGCACGGCTCAATATGATTGGTTGCTTGCAGAGAGTTGAGGGGGGGGGGTGTTGTTTGAATTGACACAAATATTTCAGAACGGGTCATTTTAGAGCGGTAATTTTAATACTATGAGAACGCGATATTTTTCATCCCGTCAAAAATGAATCTTGTTCAACCGGCGCCAAATGCAGACACCACAGCAGGTTACGTTTCGTAACCACGCGCACCGAAGCGGCGGCGGAATGAAGAAGCTGGTTGTTTTCCCAATGAATTGACGACAATCACCCCAAATTGCACTTGCAAGGCTGTCATGAATCGCGCACGTCGGCTGTCCCTCGACAACGTTGCCACGGTGATTGCTTCTTATCGCCGTAATGATATCACTGCATATGCAATCTTCCTGCCCCCCCCCCCTTGTGTATTCTGCATCATATTTGCGGAGTCTAATATCGTGAAGCTGTTCTTCCTCTTGTAAGGTTTTGCTTCAAATAACTCCAAAAATAGAAGCGTCTGCTGTCTTTTTGGATTGATGACGGGGAAGATTGGGAAATTGCAATTACCGCTGATCTCCGACACCGTACTGAAGATATTTCATATAATACAGGGGTGGGCAAACTTTTTGATTGGTGGGCCACAATGGGTTGTAAAATTTGACAGAGGAGCCGGACCAGGAGTGGATGGATGGAGTGTTTTGGTCGCCTCACCACATCGGAGAAAAAAGAAAAAACATTTAAATGAAAGTGAACAAAAGCATTCCAACAAAATATCTCTTTGACACACCACAAAATTTAAAAAATAAAACATTAGCATCGTTTATTCATTTATTTTTTTTTCCAAGTTTGGCCGGCCGGATTAAGACCTTGAACGGGCCCACATGTGGCCCCGTGCCTTAGTTTGCCCACGCCTGACATAATATGTTGACAATATTTGTTGACCTCGTCTTGTATGTCAGTGAGCTTCAGCGATACGTGTGGACACGGATCTTTCTGAATCGGACGATATCGCTCATTGCGCTTATCTAATGCTTTGAAAAAGAAACCGCATTCCAGAACAGAATGTACGCGTTTATATCGTCTTGATCGCGCCGCCATTGGCGAATCTCTGGAATTCGTGCTCGTGGTGAACGCTAATATTTTTTTCTTTAGTTGGAACGCTCCAAACATTTCTTTTCAAAAGGTGTGAAGGTTCTTGCTTAACGAATATATTTGTTGCGGGAGGACGAATACAAACGTCGGGAAAATGAGGGGGGAAAAGGTCACATTGCAACTTTTGTGAGCCGCAACAAAATGTTGAAAGTCGATAATAAACTGAATGGGAAATTTGTTTTCACGATTCTTTAATATGTCAGGGCTGAGGCAGTAAGTGTGCATCAGAATATTAATTCTATTGGGAAAAAATGCAAACTATTCGAGAGCGCAAATGAGTTGACAGCTAAATATTTGGATTTGAAACTTTGCGGACTGGACTCGTTTGAGCGTTTGCCGCTGTCATTCATTCGTTGTCTTCTCATGAGTGTCACATCTTTATCTGGCGCCACAAATGAAGGCGCCAGCGACTCGGCTGGCTCGGACCCGCCGCTGATGTTTTCCTTTCTTTGTCAGTGACCACACGCGTGAGACGTATTTCTGCTGAAGGAAGTTTGGCAGGCACACTTGACAGCTTTGATCCCTTGAGTTTAATTTGCATCATATTAAAGTCCGCGATTTCCTCACTGATAGAACCGTCTGCGAGGAAGCAATAACTTGATTCATTCCGAGTTTTTATTGTTTTTTTTTTTCAATGCCAGAATATTTGTTATTATATTATTAAAAGGATGCCTTCTACCATCCTTGTCTTGGCTGATGACACTTTACGCAGAGGAATTAGGATTTTTTTCATAAATTTGGTTGCATATTTTTCTCCTTTGATTGTCATAGTACCATTAAAGGTAAACTCAAATGATTCTTATAATAATTTCTTGAGTGGGAGTATGTCATTATGTTCTCTTCACATGACAATCGAGTGTGTGACATTTGGCATGAGCATAATAGAAATTTTATTACATGAACACTTTCCGGGTTCTGTGGCCTCTTGCTCACAAATATTGCTCCCTTGCGACAAAATATGCGTGATCAACTATGAGGAAAATTAATGTGTGAAATATGCTCGGGCTTTGCAACTAATGCAATTTTTACACTTAACGATTACAAAATTGGCATAATCGTAAAAAATGGATTATTATAAATGCGTATTTAAAACATTGTCAAAATAGAATTCATTTTACGTCTAATCTTATATAGTTCAGGATTTGCGTTGTAATTTTAAAGCCAATGACAATTCATAAGTGTATCGCAACATTTGCACCTTTTATTTTATTTTAATGTAACTCGTTTTGGATTTTTAGTCATTTTTCTTTGGTCCAAATGAACTAATATTTTTTTTGTTTTAAAGTGTTATATAGAAAATTATATATATTTTATTATTATTTCTTTTACTTCTTAGAGCTTGTTGAACATGTAAATAACACCAATGGATGAAATGTGTTACTTCTTTCTATCCGTCCAATCTATTCATCGAACCATTACCGCCAATTAATTGAAGAACGAACATATTGGTGAATTGACGGCTCGCCGTTGTTGGTCTCGTGCCTTGTCAGCTATACAGCATGCCCAAAATAACCACATTAGCGGCAATTTGAAGAGGGCTCCAACCGCCTCACACTATTGCGACGCCAATTATTCTCAAAAGTGCTCAGCGGGTGAGTATGACTTGATCTTCACCAGAAACTCAGCAGAGGTTCAGCAAGTGTAGAGAGTGTAAAAAACACAAGTCTGTAGGGGATATGGACCTAACAAGCTAAAGCAGCCTTTGAGTTGCCTGGAGACAGTGGCACGGTTCGAAAGCATAACGGGAGGAAATAAAGTCCTGCCAAGCACAGGGAAAATGAAATAGGCGGCCGAGAATATGAATAAGTGGGTGGTGGCGATGTGGAGGCTTCGGGGCCGCTCCGGAGTGAATGATGGATGTGTGAGAAGCGGTAAGAATTTGGAATCAATATGGGTGGTACATTTGACCATCACAGAGGCAGTGACATTTTGATAAAGTCCTTTTAATGCCATATGCAGAGCGCAATTGTTGGCAAATAGTCGCCAATAAGCTGCTGTTGAGTGCTCGGGAGGCTTGCGAATGACATTTTCGAGCGCCAGGCTATTTCGTAATTAGGGAGCAAATCGTTGAAGTGTCTTATTTGTAGTGTCAATCAGAGTTAATAGGTGTGTTTTAGTAACTAATCTATAGCCCTCATTTCAGCTCTGCCCTCACTGAAGTTCCCTTTGCAAAAACTCTCAAATGTGAGTTGTGGTGGTGGGATTTTGTAGGATTCTATAATGCCCTGCAGGTACAATTTTCCACAGCGTGGCAAACTCCCTATCTGCTTCCTTCGCCTTCTGATAACTTGTGCTGTAAGCCCTCAGTTAGAAAGTCAAATCCTCTTTTGCTTCTTTTTAAGATGACTTTTATGCACTTTTTACTTGGTTTGCAAAAAAAAAAAAAAAATCCAGGAACCAATATTTCCTGCCCTCTGTAATACGAAAAGTGGATTTTTTTTATTACCCATCACTCAATCTATCTGCAATGTCATTGTTTGAGACATTTTGTTCTGCCCTCGCCACGTCACCGCTACGACGAGGCGGACAAACAACTCATTCAATGACCGCACCTGTCGATGGTTTGTGGTTTTTATTCACTGTTGAGGCGAGTCAAAAAGTTGTAAAACACATAAAAACGTACATGTTGCTGCAAAATAAAATACGACAAAACAACATGCCCCTCTTGTCTGCTACGTAACAGACAGGTGAGTAAATTAGCATGCTAACATTCGCGAGCTAATGCGCCAATCGCTGGGTGCTAAACATAACCAAATGTTTTTCAGAATGTTAATTTACAGTGAACAGACTCCACTAATTAATACTGATTTATTACCAGGATATTTACCACATACACACATACTGGCTATGCTTGGCTCAGATCACGAGACTGGAGTCGACCCGTCATAGCGTCCCCGTACGACGCTAAACAGGAAGTGCCTCACGCAACAACATCCGGTTTGCTTTTCAAAATAAAATGAATTAACTTTTACAAAACAAAGCAGGTCTCGAACGATCGAATCGGAAAACAAACACTATATGGCTCATCAGGAGTCAGAATTAATTTATGAACAACTATAGCTATGCATTCATGACATTGCTATTGATGAATTATATGCGACTAACTGTTATTTCATATTTCAGGCTGGATTTATTCTGCAGACTTTTATTTGGAGAGGCCCCATTTGGATATCGCAGCAATGTAAATAAAAAAAAAAAAAGGCATGCATGCGATAAAATATCTTCAGTTTGGAATCGGGCCGCTTCTAAATGCGGCTAAGAATCCAATATCAGACATCTGCCAATGCGAGTGCTGTATAGATGCACATATTTGATGTACACTTTCTATGCCATCTTGACAGCACCAAAACAGAGTCAGCCCTCACCAATTAATCATCATGCTGCGGTGTAGATGTCCTTTGCAACCTAGATTGTGTATGACCTCATTTGAAGTTAAGTAAACGTCAAATGGTGTTTTTAGTCACAATTTGACTTTCAGGCTGTTGTCTTAATATGATTAATGCTGGGATATTATGGTCTGTCTTTCACGAAATTAACTGGCTTATGAAAAAGGAGAGGCGATGCTTTATTGCGACTTTTTCGTCATCTAACTCTGTCTATTGTCACTGTCACCGTTACCCGTCACCAGTTTATTATTGCCATTTGGTGTCACATTCTCTGAAACGGTTTTGCCAAAGGTTAATTTGTTTTCTCTAATAATCAACCCGGATTGTTTTGAAAGGTCAGTTTTGATGACCGGATATTGCTTTAAGAGACTGAATTTTTTTTTTTTAAGAGGGACATGACTCATTCTTGTTGGTGGAAACAACAAAAGAGAACCAGACTGTGGTTAATTTATTTGGCATCTCTTTGGATGGCTAATAAACTCTCCAAGTGTGTGTTATCTCGCCTGATTGGCTGGGAGAATCGAGTCTATAATAAGCAGTGATGGAAATGTGTTAAATGTGTGCGCGAGGAGTGAGAAAAGCATGTGTGAGCCATAAATACTCCATAAACCATGATCCCAAAACACTTTAATCTTGCACTCAAAGTTAACATGCTACTGAGAAGCGCTCGGGAGAACTGAAACTTTCTTTGGACCTCTGGGACTGCAGCTTACTGCTCCATGGGCTGCGACCTCATCGACTCCTCGGGCTTTCTTATACTCCCACGCGCAGCTTTTAACACTTTTGACAGTTATCCTCAAGCACAGTTGTCACCTTGGCATGCTTTAAAAAGCTCCGAGGTGAATGGATAAAGACCTTAGTCGTTTTAACACAGTTTAGCTAGCTAGCTAGCGACAGCGGCCACGTGGCTATGTGCTAAGCTAAAGACCGTAGCTAGTATTTTTCCATTTGCTAGCCTCTTGCAAGCCAACCTGCGGCCACTTTCTTGACAATAAGATGAGCTGAAAGTCAAGATAACATCTTTACTGTATTTTTAACACAAACTTTGGAGCGCTAACATTGCGCCAGACTCGTGAGTCATTCTGTGACAAAGCCACACAGCTGCTGCTTCGGATGGCGGAGTTGACAAGTGATGGAGAAATGCTTCTGATCAGACAAAGAAGTGCTTCAAATAAAGTGGAGAGCTTTTTTTTTTTTTTTTTATCGTAGTGGTTATGAGCTGTTTTTATGTACGCTCTTTACTCTCCGGTCGCGATGGGGCATCAGTACCAGCAAAAAAAATTTGATTGCCCACCTCTGATTATTGCATAGTAGCGGTTGCCATATTATAAACTACTATATTTGAGGACCCTATCTTGTTTCGGAGAGTTTTAAGCTTCAGGGTTTTCATGAGCTGATAAACACTTAAGTAAACTGAAAATGTTTTGCAATCCATCTACTGTCACAAAGCCATCCCATTTTCGTCCGCATAATTCTGAGATTTTCAAATCGAAAGCAAACAAATTAAAGCTCTGCACTCGACTGTTTGTATTTTGATGTGCAATCTTAAATCAATTGAAAATATCCATTCCAAGCGGATACGGCAAAATCCCGTCTGCGCTTGCATTCGTCCTTCTGCGGCCATCTAAATACCAAGCTGTCTTTGTGCTATCACTCCTCTTCGGGCTCGTTGATCTTTGCTGTTGCCCCTCGACGAGCTCTGACTGCAGAATATCAATCAATCGCACCACAGCACGCTCAGTCTTTGTTCACCACCTCTCTCACGATGGCAATCAACTGATTGTGCTTCATCCCTCCGCTCACCCCGTAGACCTGCGCTGAAATGTCAACCAAATTAGCAGCCGGAATACCTGCTACATGGAGCGAGGCCTTCACATCTGAAGCGGCCGTTACATTCATTTAACGATTGAGCGAGAGCAAACAAACACAATAGGACGGTACGTTATTAGCCTGAAACCAAGGTCTTGACCGGCAATTGGTGCTCGGAAAATCCGGAACATGTTAAGTGATAGAGCTGGGTATCGATTAAAATTTCCTAAATTGATTTGATAAAGGGCCGATACAATTTGATTTTCCATTCACGATTCACTTTGATTGATTTTTCGATTCAATCAAGGATTGAAGGGCATTCTCAGAAGAACCAATGC
This sequence comes from Idiotropiscis lumnitzeri, assembly GCF_059441095.1. Taxonomy (NCBI): domain Eukaryota; kingdom Metazoa; phylum Chordata; class Actinopteri; order Syngnathiformes; family Syngnathidae; genus Idiotropiscis; species Idiotropiscis lumnitzeri. Next base: position 19,140,979 of record NC_142402.1, read on the forward strand.
TGAAATGAGTGCAAACGTCCTCCGTTAACAAGGTGCATTAGTAAAAATATGAATATTTACGTTAAAGTTACATTTATCATGTACGTTTTTTTTAACGTGACCTGATCAAAACAATAAATAAGTCTGCCTTCTCACTTGCTGGCGCTAACTTCACTGCTTCCGCCATTTTGTTTTGATGCGCTACTTGCGCGTCTGGACATGTGTAGGCACGGGAATTTATGGGGAAGAAGACATTATTAAAAGTATCGATATCGAGTTATGAAAAGGAAAATCTATTTATTTATTTATTAAACGCTGCCCTAATCAAAAGTATATAACATGGATTAAAGAATTTGTATGAAAAACCTTGCGGCCCTCCATATTAAATAATCCAATTAAAAAAAAATGATAATAAAATAAAATTAATTAATTAATTAATAAAAAAAAATCATGCATTACTTCTATTAAGTAGTCACTGTAAACTCTTACTAGGAGTGAATAAGTGTTTTTTTTCAAAAATTAAAATAAAATTATCAAAATTAAAATTCAATAATTCAGCAGTGGTTTATTTGTGAAATGACAACTGCCTCCACCAGCGGTTTGTTTTAAATTTTTTTTTATCATTTTTTAATTATTATTTTTTTTAACATTGTAACCATCAAGGGTATAGGCAATGTCACTTTCTCAAGAGCCTTTTTCACATTGTTCAATATCACATTTATGCTATAAAAAAAAACGAGTTTGGTTCTTAGATGAAACAACGTTTTAAATAAACTGACGTTTACGGTATAAGCTGCCAATCGGCACTCCTCCTCTCCTGCCATAAAAGCAAATTATCCTGAAGCATTTGTTGTTCTCGCCCATAAAGAGCGGCTTAATCTGTTGGACGCTCCCGACAAACATCAGTTTATGACACAGGAGTTCCTAACCATGACAGCTGTTCTGCATAAACATCACAGCTGCTGTCAGGCTTTCAACTACACTCTGTGCTCCTAAATAGTGGAGAAGCCTTGTGAGGGTTTTTTTTTTTTTTTTTAGCCACATTCTTCTATCATGAATAAAAGCTCCACTGTCCTTGGCTTTAACGTTCGGGTGGCTGTAATGACTTGAATTCTTAAAATTGTCAGTATGGAATACTTCTAATACAAACCTTCTGTAAATTTAAGTATGATCTTGCAGGACTCCAGACTTTCATTCATTTTATTTTATTTTATTTTATTTATTTAATTAAATTTATTTGATTTAATAAATGTATTTATTTATTTATTTATTTAATAACTAGGAGCACATTAGCCGCTTCCATGAAATTTATAAAATTGTCCCGTAACCTGTAGTTCCGCTTACAACATGTACAAATAGCACGTGTGGATGTGCCAGTACATAATTCCGGAATGTCAGAACAGGAATGTTGCTCCAAATTCTCCAAACCGCTTGAATATTTCTCTCACATGCTCATGCAACTGGCGTCATAGAGAATTTGCATCTATCTTTGCAACTTGGTCACAGCTCCATCTCATGCGTACACGGAACTTTTCAACTTTTGAAAAACGGAAAGGAAAGTCACAAAAAAAAAAAAAAAATGTAAATGTACCCTTGACTGCGTTCATTCAACAAAACTGTCTTTAGCGGCACTCTGGGAATAGGAGGTGATACTGTATGCTGATGAAGAGGCGGGTAAGGAATACCAAAACATTGTTGGAGCTGTCGGCCTGTTGCGTAATATGACGCAACCGAAACAGCCTTGGAGAGAAATTCTTACTCCTGCAATATTCATAAAAAGGAAAATATCTACGGGCTAGTTAGAAGTGTTCTTTCCCAACGGCCGTGCTCCATCCCCCATCAGTGAGGTTCCAGATCTTTAACGTCAGTATAATCTTGAATGCGATTTAAAAAAAAAAAAAAAAAAAAAAAAAAAAAAATCTTTTCATCGCCGTCTCCATTGACGGACCACAATAAAAGTTCACAAGGTAATAACGGAATAAAAGCGGAGAGATATGAAAAGCAGAATTCAGTTCATCAGCCGCCTACACAGCAGCCAAATTAATTACAGATCTTCAGTTACCCTCCATGAACATTAAAACGCGTTTATAGTTTTCACAGGCCAGACCTCTGACATTCTTTGAACAACTTGGAAGAAATTAATTACGATGGAGGAGTAGAACAAAGTCTTGATTTTTGAAGTGGTCATTAAGCCCGCGGTGAAGATGTTCTTCAGACTAATGACGTTCGCTATGAAGTGATGCAATAATGTGGAACAATGCCGTTCTTATCAGTGACGGCACATTTCTGATGTCAAATGTCGGATGTGATTTTTTTTTTTTCTTTCTTTCTCCAAATGATTTGCACACAAAGAGTCTAATTTGTAATCAGCAACCAGCGCTTGAAAAAAAAAAAAATACAAAAAAAAGATGATCTGCTGAATACCGATCATTCGCTTTGCTATTTAAATCGATACATCGCACATTACGCAGCCATGAATATTTCATCTGCAAGACTATTACTTCAAATGAATAATTGAAGTGCGTTGGAGGGGTTCAGTGGCACCCTTGTCCCAGAGCTTCAGAATCCGACCGCCCCGCCGGCAAGGTCTTAGTTCACGTCCGGAGATGATTGTCAAATGAACTAATCAAAGAAAATGTAGGAGGTTGTTGCAAATTTTTTTTTTTTTAATTGTGACATCATCTGAAACATGAATACCGATGTCAAAATGTAAGCGGGCCGCAACATATTCAAACTGACAGATTTGAGATTTTTTTTTCAACACACAAAAGGCCTTTTCATTGTCAGTGAATGTCAGTCATTCTTCCAAATACATTACACATGCTTGGAGATAATCGATGCAAGTGTGCAAAGACGGAGAAGAATGTATTATTAAATTTCGTAAATGCTGTCAGTCCTGCTGATTTTTATTTTTTTTTTTTAAATTTCTTTATTATTTTAATTTTTTAATTTTTTTTTTTTTATTTTATTTTTGGGGGAGGTTGGCAAGGGTGCATAGCCCACTTCCCGTTATACAAGAACTGAGCGCCATTGTTTGCATCAGCGGTTCTCATAATTGCATGGCAGCCCGTTTCTGAGCATGACAAGAAAAGCTTATTTTTTTTATTTTTTTTTTGGTTTAAATTATTTTATTTATTTTACAATTTAGACAAAATAGTGGGAAAAAAAAACCAAACACACATATTATAATTAATCAAAATTGGCAGTGTTGATCATGACATTTCCTTCTCATGCATTTTTTTTTCACCACAAAGGGACTTTTAAATATTAACCGTCATATTTACGCGTCTCGTTCGAGCTACATTGTTTTGCTGGACTATGAAATCCTGTCAATTTTTTTTTTTTTTTTTGGGAACTGCTTCCAATTACTGTAGTGGATTCCAGCCACTGTATTGAAAATACGTTGTACCATTATAATGAGAACCATCCTCGGTAAACACTGAAAGAATGTTCTACGCGCAACAGCGCACACGACTTACATGCGCTAATTTATGTATTCTAAGGGAAAACACATTTCTATTTGCATTTCTCACATAAGTAACGTTTTGTCAATTATTTCAAACTGATGCTATGCGCATCAAACACAGGCAGAGCTGGAATTCATTAAACGCTGTCAAACTTCTCATGTTAAAACCATCGAGGTCATTTGTTTAATTGTATTTTCTTGAAATGTTGCTCTTTTAGCCATAACTGTTTCAGACACTGCACTTTATTTTTTATTGTTTTTATAATTCTTTTATCAGCGCACCAAGCCGTTGTGGTTTTTGTTGTATCACAAGTGGAAGAAGGCAGGCGGCCGCAAAATGGCGACTGCAAGTAGCACTTCAAAAGCAGCACGATGGTTGACATCAAATGAAGAAACATACATAAAATATTGAGCGAGTAGATTCTAACCTTCCGTCTCTCCACCAGGGATTGGGATGAATCCATTTCCCGCGCTCTGAACTTCATCAAAATGGAGATAAGACTTTCTTTCAAGTGTTGAGCTGTGCTGGGTGTTAAGTAACGCAAGGTCAAAGTCGGTGTTCATGTCAGATTATGGAAATGTCCGTCCCCTTTTTTTCCCCCGTTTGGCGGCTCGACAGTGACGAAGGGTGTCAGACGCACGGTTGTGGTTAAGTGTGGCGAACGCAGATGGACGTGTTGATTGTATGAAGAGCGCTCGTTTCCCACACAACCACACTCATTTGGAGCGTCGCTCTCAGACAGGTTATAATTTCTGTGTAATTGCCTCCATTAGCTTGAATGGCTCTTGCGAAGCTGGAGTATGTTTTGACATATTGTGAGGGCAGATAGTGGAGCACGGCCCCTGCAAGCTCTTCCATCCTCTTTCTGCCTCTCTTCAAAACACTAAAGTGGTATTGTTATTGACTTGATTCATCAGCATCCGCTAATGCGGCGGTCGCCCAGCTTTTTTCCCCGCCACGGACTGGTTCGTACGAGTCTATAACTTTTGCGGACTGGGGAGCTGGCACCTGTTGCTAATGCTAACAGCTAGCTAGAGGGATTTGTTGTACTCGTCCCCATTTTTTTGAAACTTGGTTCGGTTATTGTTTTTCAAAGTCAACGCAAATTGTTAGCAAATTTGTCATATTGATAAAACACAAAAGATTATCAGTCGTCTTTCATGAAGGACTACGGAAATCGGCGAATAATTACTTTTAAGAAGGGGCTGTCATTTGAAGTTAAATAATGGTTTGAAAAGATGACTTTAGTTGGCGATTGATTTGATAATGGATTAGTTGTCAATTAATCGGTTACTTTTGAGACCTAGTTGTAGGAATGGAGATGTCAAGTGACATTTAAAGCTTTGGATAGAAGCGGTCGGTGGAGTGAGGGAGGGGCGGAGTCATTTGATATTAGTCTGCCTATGGAATGATAGTGTGCTATCAAGAATGACCCCCAGACTCTTAATCTGAGGGCAAGGGCAAATTTGGGAGCATTAAAATATGAACTCATCCAATTAGTTAAACGTGGCCTCGCTTTTTTTCGTATAAAAAAAAAAAAAGAAAGTATCTGTTTGGAAAATCCATGACCACTTTTCACCTTTTGGTATTTTCAGCAGGAAATGTCATCACTAGTTCAACATGTATACAAAGCAGCAACACAAAGCTTTTCAACGGATGGAAATGCGATGCAGTTCATGAAAGAAAAAGAGCTTCATTCAAATTTCCGATGGCAGTTCCCGTACATGAAAAAAAAAATCAAACAAGAAAATTGCTCAGGAAAAAAAAGCCGCCATTGTTTATCTGCCAGGCATTCATATCCTCTGTTATAGTTTGTCCTTCTAGACAGCGTTGATAGTGACTTATCTGCTTTTCCATCGCTCCCCGAACTCCCCCGTATCACTCCAATCCTACTGAATGGCAATCTGCACTTTGTTCTCTATGGATCAATGGCTCATATCAAGTATAAACCAATTTCCTTTGCAATCTGCACTCTGGGAAATAAACAGACTCATTCCCTCGGCAGCCCGCCGAACCATTGTTCAAATAAATGTTTTTGAACTTGGCCAGATACTGAAACTTGAGCCGCCTGCCGTTAAATACCGCCGCTGTCCGATGAAAACTTTACAAGTGGACTTGATGACAATTTGAACCGTGTGGTGCTGCGTGTTCCGTGAACGACGTTGCTTAAACGAACGGCAACCGATCGCGGCAATGTTTACGATGATCATTTTCAATCGACCGCCTCCAATGTCCCACAAAAGCGCGTATTTTACGTTTACGGGTAAACATGGTCAAACGTTGAAGCTCTTGCCTCTCATAAACTACATCACGTTTGATGAAATTTATTTATTTATTTATTTAATTTATGTAATTTTTTTATTTTTTTATGTATTTATTTATTTATGTAATATTTTTTGTATTTATTTTTTATTTATTTTTTTATTGTGCCAGACTGCTCTTTGAGTCTACCTTTTCCTGTTTTTTTTAATTTTTTTTTATTAATTTTTTTTTTAAAGTTTGAATTTGCAGAAAATCAACACTTATTATATAAACCAGCTAAAGCCAAACTTTAAACCCCGTTCGTTCCTTTGTGCAAATACATCCAAGAGCTGAATGAGTCACATAAAATAATAACTCTGAGGATGGAAGAAAAATACAATGCAACATGCGTTATTAATAGCACATTTCAGGGGCACATCCAGGTTAACGGATGTATTAGGCTGGATGCATGCCGCAGACGTATGGCCAAGTTAATTCTCCCTGAACATGGAAATGGTTTGATCTCCTGCAAGAAGCGTTTCCTCTGAACCTCCCACTTAATGTTTTGACACTGTTCTCCGTGTAAATGCGCAGCGTGGCTCTCATGAATACTGAGAGCTCTCCTTTTGCACATGAATTGTCAGAGTGGTTGGAGATCATTTAATTCTTTGGAGATGGTGATTAACACACGCATTCGTTTCAGGCTGTGCACCTCTTTGATGCGAGTGGAGGGAGAAACGCCACTAGAGGGAATGCGGAGGAGGATTGTACGTTGCCACACACCATTACCGTGATGTGTGGCAAAGCACAAGAAGGGGAGGGGAAAAAAAAAAAATCGCCTCCGTCAAAAAGAACAAAAAAGCACTTTCCAGCTCGACAAAGACGGGCGCTGTGCAAACTAGTAATTATCCTCGCGTTTCGCATGTATCAACATCGGCTCATATTGACATCCTGTTCTCTTAAAAGCTACACTCAAAGACTCTGCTGAAAAAAAGTCCATGTATGGATTTATCAACAAGCTGTGACGACTATTTCCATTTCGTATGTGCGCATGAATTGGGACTAAACGTTTAATTAACTAAATGTACCCAATACGTGTTCGTTTTTATTTTCGAGAAGGAAAATGTTCGAATAAATACTCAACAACTGATCGAAATTTGTTCCGATCGTCTCTTCAATTCTTTGGTGTTCAGGAAATAGCACAAGTCAGATATCTGGGCTACTTCTCTTATCCTCGCGAGGACCCAACACCCAAGATGAATGCATTCAAAAAGAATGTAGCACTCACAATTTATCGGTTCCCTGACACGAGACAGGTTTTTTTTTTTCTATCGTATGCCATGTCGCTTGAAATCGTTTTCCCTCTCTGCCTCCGTCTCAAGGGTCCACGACTGATCCCACAAATTGCCGCTACTGGACCATCTTGTGCAAGTCAAGCATTTTGTTGTCTTTAGCTTGACCGAGTATGTGGCGCTATGCGAAGTGCTGACCACCGTATGTGTGTGATGCAAATTGGAGTACAGATCATTAACAGTCTACGGAACTCGACACATTTAAACAGAGCAGTACATGAGTAACATACGAGAATAATATACGCCCAGCAAACACAATCACGTCTCATTAACGTGCACGGTACTTTTGATAAACGCTTAACACCTGCCGTAAATATGAACCCGCTAATGTTAATGATCAACATCGTGCCACGTAAATGCTCAACATACTGCCTTAATATAATAAAATGCTTCAAGCTCATAATCACACGAAAGTCTCAAAGGGCTTCACACCGTTGACAAATATTGGCGACATGAAATGATCATAACCCCCCCTCAGGAGGGCAAGGAAAAAAAAACATATGGGGGCGGGAAATGAGAAACCTTGAGAAAGGGACCACAGATGGGAGATTTAATGCAGCGTCGCCAAGTTGGTTTTGAAAAGAATGCTAGTCAGTCACAATTGAAACAATAAAAAATACTTTCCAAACACTTTTCACTTGAATGAAGAAAGAGAAGACTTAATGAGTGAAAGTATCAAATGTCCAGACAAGAAAATGACATCACACAGTCATGTAGTGTTAAAATGTAACACACTCATTTGATCACAAGTGACAAGCAGCTAGCTAGCTAGCGGCTAACGCAAGAAGCTAACGTTCCAGTCTACATCTGCTCTCAAATTGCACAAAATGACTCAAATCCACACCAGTCAGAGGATTTGAAAGTGCCCTACGGCATATTTGAACAAAACAAGTTACCTTAATCCCACATTTGCTAACTTTTAACATAATACCGCAGTTTTAAAAAGTTTGGTCATTTAACGGTGCAGTGGAGAAGTTTTAACCAATCAAACCGCGGGATGTTCCTTGCTCATTCCCTGATAATATGCCAACACCATCCTTTGGTTAAATATCTCCTTGTTTTTAAAGGTCATTGCCCAAATAGTGATTCAGAAGCTCATGCTAAAGGGCATCTGGTCCTGGAATGAAAGCAAGGTGAAGGTCATTTGTCGACTGGAGAATCCATCCGTACATATATTACCTCTCATCTGTAAACTTACCACCGTCATTATCTTCAGTGACTTTGCCTTTTTCTTTTGTATGGCGGAACTCATTCCATCAGAGTTCCTGCCAGTTGGATTTGGTTTCTTTGCAAGTCTTCTGATACATAATACATGACAGTCGCTCCGTTATGCATAAAACGCATGTGTGAATACGTCAGATTCTTGTCTTTGGATCACGTTCGTAGAGCGAGGTCAAGATCTTCAAATCTTCTCTTCTGCACCTTCGGACGCCATTTCGTATGTGAGACAGACTGAAGGAAATGAAAACAAGTGCTTCTGAACTGGCTGAAGCGAATGACTGTTAAGTTGCTAATGACGTGGGAAGCGCTTCAGTAGCTTTTTTTTTAGTGCCATTCCGGGAATATTAGTAAGATAAAACATTGTGGATATGAATGTGCGCGTTCAATCGACTTTGAGATGACATTGTCGGCATGGCCGCCAGTGTTCTTGCTTCAGCCAGTCATGTCGACGGAGGCATTATGTGCATGTGTGTTTGTTGTCTGCTTGGAAAAGGCAAAAAATTTTGTTTAGGTGTGATTGATTAATTTTAGCATGCTATGCGTTAGCTGTTGTGCTAATTTCACGAACAAACGTAGCTAATGGGAATAAAAACAAACGGAGATTAGTGTTAAGATTTTTTCTTTTAATACGAATAATGGGGTTGCATTGGCTTGAGTGACACTCAAGTAAGTCTGAAAACATTGAAAAAATAAATAAATAAATAAAATAAAATAGACAAAAGGCCTTACCTTATTTAGTACCCATGGTCACAGCAATTCGATTCATGGTCATTTGTGTCACATAATTAACTCATTCACTACCAGCCGAGTAAAAAAAATAAATTAATTAATTAAATAAAAAAGAGATCTTTGACGTCTCAAGTCGTCAATGGCAATAAATGAATGAATTATTAATGCACTTTAAGAAAGTATTAAAATTGTTGAAAAATTAATTAAGCATTCTGAAATGATGTTATTATTAACGCAACGTTCAAACTACATGTTGTCGCCGGATGTTTCGGTGGTGTTTTCAAATGAAGACTTCAGACTCATCCTTCTGTGTAGAAGTTGGCAGCTGCCTGATTAGGGTTCGATTACGACCTTCCTGTGTGGAGTTTGCATGTTCTCCCTGTGCCTGCGTGGGTTTTCTCCGGGTATTCCGGTTTCCTCTCACATTCCATGCGTGGTACACTCCAAATTATCCCTAGGTGTGAGTGTGAGCTTGGGTGGTTGTTGATTGGCTAACAACCAGTTCACTCCCAGAAGATGGCTCGGATCGGCTCCATCACGCCAGCGATCCTTGTGAGGAAACGCGGCTCAGATAATGGATGGATAGCAGTTTCTTATCTGTTTTATCAACTTTGCTATATGCGGTAATTATATTTCATAGAAGGCCTCCCTTCTATTATGTTTACCCATTGTCAAAGGCGCTGTACCCCTTTGTTCACCCCGGTATGAATAATTCATTCAAATACAGGCAACCAAAAAAAAAAAACGATAAAAGCAACCGCATATTGTTGGCGATCAGGGAGCTAAGGCAGCGGAAGCGTCAGGCGCAATTATAGCTGAGGGAGAAAGAATAAGTGCTGCGGTGTAGTGCGGCGGCCCCCGCTTGTCCCTTTAGCTGCGTCCTCATCTCATGGAGCCGGTGTGGATGGCCGCATTAAGACGCACAGGTAGACGGATAGGGAGCTAAAGTGACCCTCTGCTCTCGACGGCGCTGCAGCGCTGGCCGGCGTCAGGCTAAGCCACTTTGACTCTCTCGGCCGGCTTAATTGCTCTGCCAACCCGGTCGCAAGCATTGAGCGGCCTGACTTACTGCGCCCCTGGGAGTGTATTACCACTCCTCGCTCCAACTAATCGCCTCCTTTGTCCCCCTCCATCCTCCTCGCGCGCTTTGTCTACATGTAATGACAGGTTAGCCGCGATGTAGCTAGCGCCGTAACCTCCTACTCCCCAAGCTCCCAATCACTCGCTTATTTCTTCAACTCACAGATATCGATGAGTGGAAACTGAAGGAGTCGCTGATTTTTCTCATGTGCAGAGACGACTTTCTTTTGGGATGACGAGACAAGTCGATACCATGAACAAGAGAGATCCCCGGGCAGTCTCGGCCTATCGCAGCATAACTAAGAGATGAGCCAGGACAAACCTGATTCCTCCCCGACTCTAACCTCGATCAAAGAGCAAAGTTAAGTCTACTCTTGACTAGAGAGAGTCTGTCTGACAGAAGTTAACACAGATGCTTCCTAATGATACTGCCTAAGGGAAGCATACAAAGACTGAACAGTACTGGTCCGAGTACAGATCCCTGTGGTATGCCAAGGGCACGCACAGACTCTTTATTTCTAGGAGAGCCGAATTCAAACCAGTGTGAGGCGGTTACTTTAATGTCTATATTAGGATGTGTGTGTGTGTGTGGGGGGGCATCTAAACACCGCACTGAGTTTAACACAAACAAACAAGACCTTTATTGGAAGCAGCCAGGTCTCTTGAAACGTTTACTGGTCCTATTTCCGTACTCTGATGCATTGTAAACTTTTACCGAATGTCCTCAGTTAGCTCAAAGTCATGTGACCGATTGGCGGACGACAGTCTTGAAAATTGTGGACAGCAAAAGGAAGCTTAGATACAATTTTGATGATGACTTCTTTAAATGACGACGCCTATTTATAAAAAAAAAAAACGACAGACTCTTAATTGGTGAGGTTGATAGAAGATGAAAGGTCGGTTCCAAAATCTGATTGAATGTAAATAAGACTGAGTTCAAACTCTTTTAACAAAACCGGAGCAACTTTATACTCTGTGTCCGTACCAATACGCTTCAACGCTTTTGAACTTGCTCATTACCTCACCGTGTGACGTGACGGAGTTCTGAACGTAGCGGCTCTGCGATGTTGCCTCCCATTTTATGATGTCGCTTTCCTCCCACGCTAAATTAGTCACACCCGGGATATTGAAATGTTTTTTCTTTCCGATGCGACGTCTAGCATTCCCATGTTCTATTAGTCTGAAACTGTCGTCAAAAGTAGACCGGTCATCGAAGAATCATGAATACGTTTTGCAAATGGGATAATTCCTTCCGAAAAATTCCATTTTGCACTCCTGCTTGACCTCCAGCGTTAGAAGAGTGCAAACATATTCATGAAATTGCCATTGTAGATACTTCCCATTTTACAAGAAATGTCATCTATATTACCCATGACTGCCAGGCAATCAGAAAAGCCAATAAAAAACAACAAAAAAAAACCAACCTCAGTGTACTGGAAGCATTTTAAAAGTAAGGCCCTTGGACAATTCTCAATCCTCAAAAGGTGTATTTTTGATTTACTTTTTTTTTTCCCCCCGCTCTCCCCATCCGCTACCAGACTGCAAGACAAGCAAGATTACAAGAATGAAGGCGGCGATGCCTTGGGGGGCTGGGGGGGGGGGGAGCAATTTCCAACTTACAAGCAGTGCATTCACAAGCTCTGTTCTCACCTTGAGGGTCCACTGAGAAATCTGCGCTCCAATTTATAGCTTCCTCAAGAATGTGTGTGTGAGCGTAGCCGGCCTAAAATGAGTTCTTTGTTGCGTTCCATTAATTGAAAGGAAAAAGGGTCCGCACCATTGAAACATCACAGAAAAAAAATTTCCCCCCAAAAAATTCAATTTACACCAATTAATTCTTAAGCTTCTCAATAGAATTCATGCTTGATAGGATGGATTATTCCACACATTATAAAGGTGCGGTTGAGCGATTGGGGGAGGGGTCGCTTTGTTAATAATTGATCAAAGGCCTGTTAAATTGAAATGTGTTTGTGTCAATTAATCAACCCCCCCCCCCTCCTGATGCCACTTATCAGCCGTCTCCACTGCACAATCGTAGCGGACGGCAGCCGAGTCTCTGCCGGCCGGATGATCAGTCATCATGTTGGTGCTGCGGTCTTAAAGTTAGCCTCACACCTGCGACAAAGCGATTAAAACACTTGTGTCATTGAACGCCGGCAGGCTCCTCTCGCCACCCCCCCCCCCCCTACAGGAAATTGGCTGCGGTCTTCACGGAGTGCGGCGAGAAAACTCAACGTCCACCAGTTATTGATATTCTCTGAACTTTTAACACATCGGTGTTGGTGTTGTGAAATGTTTTTTCTGAGTGTCCGTTGGAGGCCAGCTCTTTCTGTAAAAAAAAGACAACAAAAAGAATCAAGGCGTGTGAATTTAACAGCTGACTGCCAAAAGAACACCATCCCTACTGTGAAGTATGGTGGTTGCCGGATCATGGCTTGAGGCTTTTTTTTTTCTTTTCTTCAGATGGAACTGGAGCCTTAGTCGTCAAGGTGGAAGGAATGATGAACCGTTTCAAATACTCGTCGTCTGTGTTAGCACAAAACCTTCCGGCCTCTTCTTCTTTCCGTCTTGGACAATCGTTCACATCCTCTCCATGACACGGCGGCAAGCAAAGGAGTTCTTTCTCCTTCTCAAACACTTATTCATCTTTGCTGCAGGAAGAAATGGGTTCATATCTTTTATAAGGTTCACTGTCCACTTATGTAACAATTCTCCACTGACTGTGAGAGAGAAACTTCGGGACAGTGTGCTCTTATGTATACATCGTTCATACGTAAAATCAATATGATGCATATTCAGTGTTCCTTACCAGGATTGTAAAAATTTAAATATTTCGTGTTTCTGCATCGATACCAATGGAAGGAACAGTCAGTTCACCCCAACAAAACGGTATTCTGCTTGTGGTGTCGTTGGCCCACGTTAAGTTTAGTAAACATAAATGCGGTGATATGACTCGCGTGAAATTTCAGATGTAAACAGAAATGACCGTACTCCTCTGCAGTCGGATGTAAACAAAATATTTACCCTGATTAGATTAGCCTGCATTTGATTTTTGAGTTTCGTTGTGCCCAATAAGGTCATAATCGAATTTCTTTTCAACTTCACTGTTGAACACACAGTTCAAAAATGTAAAAGTGTGTAAAGCACCAACCAAACAACTAAAATGGAAAATAATTTAACGAAAACATGTATTTTTTTTTTATTTTTATTCTTCACATGCAGAGAACAGCCAGCAGGGGGTGGCACTGCCTCACACGCCTACACCGACCACACCGCAACGCTCGTACAGGCACTACATCGGAATTTCATCTCAAATGTAAATGATCCCTCGGACCCCTCAGAAAAATATTGACAAATCTCAACTCGAGACTACGATGCACGATCGAGAATTTCGGTGAATGGCAGTGGCAATTCTCTTCTCAGTCATCGAGCATCCAATAAGCGCAAATAAGCAACACTTTTCTTCTGAATTCGTAATACGTGCCGCCCAAATCCCCAAAGTGCTTGAGGCGTGCCGTCTTTATTTAACGAATAATGTCTGCATGCCGCGCGTCTGTCCTGCCGCCGTTGACATCAAATGATCAATGACAGTCGATCAGCCCCATGGGAAGCGTGTGATACACATCGCATGATTAATGGCTTTGCCGGCTGTCATGAACTGTACCGGACCAGCCCAGTGAAGGCTTCATAAATCACAAGCATTCTGATATGTGAAGTTTTTTTTTTATGCACTATTGTAAACGCTAACATTCAGCGCGCTCAACTTCTCTGCCTTTTGATGTCTCGGGGAACATTATAAGATCGATGTTTGCCTCCAATTTGGGTGGTTTCGAGTTACTGTTTTCTCTTGACGGCATTCCTATTAAAGTGCCTGCAGTCTAATGATGAATTAAACATGAAATGCAAGAGTATAAGATATCCCACAGGAAAGTCTGTCATGCACTAATGAACGTCTCTTCAACCTGTAAGTGGTTCTCTCTACAAAGAATAAATACTCCAAATCAAAGGAACCCTGATCGTCTGCCAGCGGCTTCGAAAGTATTAGAGGAAGATGGACTGTTTAGATTCCTCGCCGACATACGGCGACGTCGCTGTCCCCTTGGCATTTTCTTTTCCTCGACATGCATCCCGTCACATCTTAAATTAAATCTAAAAATATATTTGCCTTCATTTAAGGAGAAGACGTTTCATGTTGCTCACAGGCTCCCCCTGCTGGTGTGAAGTGAAATTTGATGATATTAATTTGGAATTTTTAGATAACAATCAGACGTCGCATTATTGTGTGTCGTTCTAGTTGACCTGTCGTCTCGTCGAGTTCTCGTATCTTGTAATTATCTGGCTGTCCTTTTGGTGACTTTATAATTAATTCTTGTTGTAAATGCCCTTAAAGTCTTTCTTATTGTGCGTAGGTGAGATCCTGTGTGTTATTTGTGTTCAAGTCTTTGTTTCCCATATTCTTCGCTTTGTGTCATTTTCTAAGTTTGTTCGTTTTTTACTCGTGATTATTTCTCTCGTTTTACATGCGTCCTAGGCCCTGAGAAAATTGTTTTTATTTGTGTTCAGTTTGTTTTGGGGTCCAAGATTAGTTCGTTTTCTATAAAAATCTTTGTGTAATTGGCCGCAACATTTAGAATTATTATTTATTTTCTGGACAAACTGTATAAGCGGAATACTGTAAATAAGGCCATAGGTTGAGATTTTTACGTTACCAGCCTATCCCAAAATGTTATGACATCATTGAAATGCCTGAAAAATTTAAATCTTATTTATTTATTTTTTTAATTTTTAAAGACCAACCAGAGTCTTACGTTAAAGAAACCGGGCCTATGGATTTGTGCAGATACAGGTGACCATTGTCTAATCATTGTAGTATAAGAGGAAACTTAAAAATTGAGTTAATGCAAGGGAAGGGGACTTGTGGACTGAAAGGTGGAAATTGCTATTAATTTAAATTTAGTCAAGTGAATCGTTTTACGGAACACTTACCCACCAAAATGCGGTGTCACAATAACATTGAAAGTAAATTATGTTTGTTTTAACTCATTCGCTGCCATTGACGGATATAGACGTCCAAAAAATAATTTGACCTGAGTTGGCAGTGAATAAGTTAAGTGACTGGTGCAATTTACACGACATAGCTTGGCGATTGTTTTGATATAATATTTTTACAGAAAGCATCCCAATCCTCATCTTAATTTAATGCAGTTCCCTTCTGTTTCATTTTTTATACATTGGCTTCCTTGCAAATCATGACGCTCTGGCCACAATTACTCTCCTTAATGGCTGCATTAGTAAGACGGGCCACTGGAGGAACATCTTGAGCATCATTATACAGCCACCCACCAACCACCTGCGAGCACTTAACTGTATGTAGGCAGTTCATTACTCGCACGTTTACGTGCCCGCGCAGACGCTGAAAGGAACGGCGGCAAAGGGTTAGAGGTGAGTGTTTACTGTATGGCTTAAAACAAGCCCTCCATCACATGACACATTATCGGTGGGAATAGGCAATGCTGGCGAGATCTATTAAATTCTCAGCCTTCGCAGTCTGTGAGCATATGGTGCATTTACAAAAGCAAAAACGATTTTCACATAGCCGTAGTATACTTGACCAAATTCAAATTTCCCCATTGTGGGACTAATAAAGGACATCTTTATCATGCTTCATGGGTTGTTTGGTGTCCACGTGAGAGCCGAGAAATTGCATTTTAAATGTAAGCGGCGAGGTTCATTCGGCGCAAAAAAAGAAGATTGAAAGAGGACCTTCACACCAACTGATGCTCCGGCACAAAATATGGATAATATATGCAAGAAATACACATTTTTATCAGTTGAAAAGAAAGCAAGCAAGGTCTCTTTGGTGAAAAGAAAGATGCAGGGTTCTATTTTTGTGCACTCACACAAATCTAGTAGAAAGCTTTGTCTAACTGTGAACATGTGTGGAGTTTTCTTTCTTTTTTCAGACCGGCAAAGGGAGAAGGGGGCGTTTGCGCCGTTGTGGGACGGAACAGGGCCGACTTGTTTTGAATAGAAGTGACTCCACTCATTCACTTTACATTTGGCGGCGAGAGAAGTATTCGGTCTTTATGGTATGTACTTGCAGGAGATCTTTGTGTGAAGTACATTTAAAAGGAATCACAAGATCTTGTGGAGAGCGCCTTGTGCCTCCGTGTGTGACAATTCCCGCCGCCCCTATCCATAGTTTTGTCTCTGTCAGGCCGGTGCTCATAAAAATATTTTTAAGATGATAATAATTTGTTGAAATCCGAGGGATATTCCCACACTTGCCGTATTTGTAAATGAAATACAACGACAGCCACCACACACGTTGGCAGTCTGCCTCCACCTTGGTTCAAATCCTCCAAAATTGTGTTATACCACCTGCGCCACAACTTAGACCTGCTTCTAGCTCGTCGAACTTCTTGTCTACTTTCTGTTACCAAACAGATGCACCGGGTGCATCAAATTAAGCCTGGCGATGTTAACAGGAGAATTTAGGAAATTGTATTGCTTATGTTATACACCTCTTCACCCCCCCCCCCCCGCCCCAGGAAACGGATTCAACCTGCCAGGGCAAGGTCAAAGCACATGGAAAATTCCCCACATAAATATGTCCAAATATGTAAAAAGCTAGTAACACCAATATATGCATGTTTTTTCACCCCACAAGGTTAACTGCTGAGAGTTCTTCTAATTCACAACAACTTCCTTTTTCAGTATTTCTGCCCCGAAGGCTGCAAATTTTCAACTAATACGTATGTATGGTGAATGATGAAAAATTCAAAGGGAACAGAAATGATTGTCAAAACGTCCTTCAACCCTGAAAATACCTCAAATACATGATTCATGAAAAAGACTAACATTCATATATATATACTCCTTCTTGGAACAGTGACGCCTTTCAGAAAGGCTTTCATGATAGCGAGGCTGTGAGCGTGAAATGCGTCATTAACCTTACAAACTTTGCAGTGGCAACTTCTGGTATGGCCACACAGGGTTGCATTAATTGTTGAGAATATGCTGCCTCAAATGTTTTTTCTATCAAGTAATGGCCTGATCAACATTGTTCGTATGGGGAATTTGCACCCCCTAGTGGCCGAACCCTCAATCTGTTTTAAACGAGACGCACCATTGCAGGATGCGCCGCACACGTGATCAGAGTGCGTGTGAATCCAAAGCTTTTCATTTAATCATAGACCAGACACAAATTCATTTTCCATGCCAACAATGAACTATATTTTAGAAAATCCCATGCTAGGAAATTCAGATCTACTCGTACAGTGGCTGGGGAAGTTGATGTTAGACATGCTAGCTAGCATGCTAAGCTACAGTTAAATATAGTTGTCAATAATTGTGTTTTTATGAATTTTAGTTGTCGTGTTTCTTTGTAGTGTTATAATAGTTGTATGGGTGTTGTACTTATTTGCTTTACATCTTTTTGTTGTACCCTAAATTATTTTGTCAAAGGAATTTTTTTTTTCGATGTGAATGACTATCAGCATTATTTTTTCAAGTCATCAACTCTTAGAAAATAATTTGAATATTTAAAAAAAAAAACATTGAAATGATAAAACATTTTTTTATGCACTGATCCAAATTCTTTTGACATTTCATAAATTGTAAAGAACTGAAAATAGTCATTTGTTGAATTTGCATCATGAGGACGTTTGTATTTGCTGAAATCAAACACAATTTAAACAGCTTCACCCCGCATTGTCTCAGCAGCATTCGCTTTTTCATTAGTAGTCATATCGTATTTGAATATAGGAAAGTGAGCACCCCGTCGACAAGACACGTGTTGTGAAGCATGTCCATACATAAATACGGCTTGTTTGCTCTGTAGGTTAAATAGCAAAGACTGACAGCAGACCTTGAGGGGATGTTCGAAGCCACTAGCGCAGAATGTAATAGCAGCCAGCAGGCATCGGCGCTCACATCGTTGCCACCAAGGACGACGACGCATGAAGTGGCAGCGAGCTTGCGGATGTTTCACAATAATCCATAGCATCTTAATGGAGAGCCACCTGGGAGGCGTACTGGACACCATGTAGAAGGAAAAAGGACCACCATTGTCATTTTCTAAGGAACAGCAGCTCTGTGTTGTTATTGTATCACAAAAGTGCTGGAGATTGTACAAATGTTTGCAGTTCAGCCACACAATCCCAACAATCGTCTGCAACTATGTTCTGTCAGCTTTTTACAGAAAAAAAGAAAGCAATCATGGTAGCAGCGGGTGGCGTACGTATGTTGCCGCCGTAATAGCAAAATGCAATTTGTCATGCACAGTTTGGATTACGCAATTAAAAGAAGTTAGATGTGTTCACTAACCTTTGAAAAGTTTTTTTGTGTGTATAGATGCAGCTTGGATTGCATACTTGAATTAAACCATTGATGAGCGAAGTCAAAAAGTTCAAAGAAATGCAGAAAATTAGACGGCGCTAGCTGAAAACGTTCTCAAATGCTTCCAAATGGAAAGAAAAAAAATGGTAGAACAGAATGGCAAAGACTCACCATTGATGAGCTCTAATGTGAAGTATGACTCTTTTTGTCACCTGACCTGAACGCTGAATTCAAGCAGTGGTGATTGAGTGAGTGAGTGAGTGAGTGAGAAGGAGAGAAAGAGAGAGAGAGAGATGCAATTTGAACAATTATTTTTTGTTTTTGTACGCCGATGTACTCGCATGCAAAGTCATGGACCAATCGGTCCTCTTTTGTCAGTGTGAGTTTTCGCACTTTCCAACTCTGTTGTTTGTCCGTCCGCAGTGCTCAAATACTTCTCAACCTCCCTTCCAATTATAAACTGGTGTTTCCCCTCCAACCTGCGCCAGAATTTCCATCCAAGCCTTCATGTTTTCCAGCCAGTTTGCCTCCCGTTTTTTTCTGACCTTCCCGAGATTTACACTCTTTTGATATTCCCTGTCCGGTTTTGTCTGGATCTGCCGAGTGCTTACTCGTGTGACCGTGTTTGCTTGTAACGCTGCCAGTTTCCTCAGCAACAACTCCCAGTTTCCCGTGTATGTCTCTGCATCCTAGGTCACTCTTTGTAAGCTAATGCTAGTCCGATTTACCCCTCCGAAATTGAATTTCAGTCGGAACAGCCTTGAAATAACCATTAACATTCACTACCAGCCGAGTTAACGTATTTAGCCGTCAATGGTATTAAACAAGTTAAAAGAATAAGTACCGTGAAGCTAAAAAATATATATATTGCAGAAGTAAATGAAAACCTCCTGTGAATGTTTAGAAACGCAAAATCCAGATGGGAGATAAACTGCATTTAATCTTGTTACCGCTTATCACACGGCGAGTAGATGGAGCCCATCCCAGCTGACATCGGGTGAGAGACAGGCTACGCCCCGGACAGATTGCCAGTCAATCACAGGTCCGGCCTCCCAAGCGAAGGTGACAGATGATCTTTAAAAATTCACTCAAAGTTTAGCGATCAGATGATGTCCTTATTACCCCCAAAGTCAAGTCATTTCGAGCAACGTATCCCGACGTGATTGACGAACTCTGCCGAAGGAATACAAAACGGAGCAGATGGCGGAAGCCCTGCAAGGATGTGGCCAGGTCATTTGCGTCCGCAGAGAGACATTCTCGTCAACTCACGGAAGAAGCGCGGCTTCACTCTGACAAATTCTTTCAGAACCTTCTCCCGACGGCGGGCGAACACAATCGGACGCGTCGGCTCGTTAACAGCGTGCGTTCGCGATGACTTAAGTCTACCCGCGGCCCACATGTGGCTACCATTACGAGGGACCGTTGCGGTTTTGTAAGTCACTGACCCACCGAATCAAGACGAAGGAAATGTTCTCCCAAAATGTTTATTTTGCCAACGCTCTGCTGCCAGAAATTAAGTCTTAATATGCCCCGTTTTTTCTTTTTGCTGGATACGTTAGTGCGCAACCTCCACGACCGTTGGGATTCATTTATAACAGGTGTGGGCAAACTACGGCCCGCGGGCCACATGCGGCCCGTTAAACGTTTTAATCCGGCCCGCCGAACTTGAAAAAAATTAAATAAATAAACCTTTTAAATGTTTTATTTTCTAAATACTGTGACATATATATTTTTTTGTAATGCTTTTGTTCATTTTCATTTAAAATTTAATTTATTTTTTTTTCTCCGATGAGGTGAGGTGACCAAAACACTCCATCCATCGGCTCCTGGTCCGGCCCCTCTGTCAAATTTTAGAACCCATTGTGGCCCGCCAATCAAAACGATGGCCCACCCCTGATTTATAAAGTGTTCATGTACTAATCTTATTGGATTAAAAGTTGAAATGAGTCTGTTTTTCCATAAAAAATATGAATATATTTCCACGGTGATGAAGCGATTTACAAGAGATGCACCAACCTTCCCTGTTTGAGGGCCCTCATGTCGCGTTTCCTCAAGGTTGCTTGAGAACTAAATGAAATCACTTAATATGACACATTTCTATTTGACATTTTAGATATTGGAGGCCCTTGTCTCGTTCCTTTCAGACTGAAGTGGTCTTTTAAAATGCAAAGCGCACATCCTTGTGGGAGAGAAGCCGCTGGACATTTTGGCAACGGGAAAGCGTTTTAGGGTTGCGTCATTTTGTGGGCGGAACCGTTTCACCAAATCGCTAGTTAATTACGCCGTCATTGTATAACGCGACACAAGTTTCCGGCGCTAGTGGCTACTGCAGGCTAGCAGCTAGTTGTTAGCATTAGCATTAGCTCCCCCACAAAAGTTGGCCGTCCGCAAAAGTTACGGACTTGTATGAACCGGTCCGAGGTGGAAAAAAGATTGAGTTTTATGGAACCGTACCGCCCTCAGTGCGGGCGCTAGTTAGCCAAACCCACAAATGATTGCAATCTTAAGATTTATATCTTCAGTTCTTTGAGGGCTCAAAAGTTGTTAGTCGTTCGTTGGAATTTGACCGCGCCATGTTAACGCCGAACGTTCTTGAAAGCTGCACATGAGAAAATCAGAACCGGAACCAAGGATTGTGAAACTGTCTAAACAGCTCACTAACCTGTGGAGCATCCAGTGAGGTGACACTAATACCCCCCATCCCCCCCCCTGCCATCAGATATGCTCTGCTAGCAATCACAGCCCAGTCACATGCAGGCCAGTGGAAAATGTCAGATAAACATCACAAGGCGAATGAGTTTCCCCTCCCGTCTGGCGGTCTTAAGTGGTTTAAGAATAGCACCAGAGATGGAGCTGCTTATTTTAAGTGGCACCTGGAGTGTCCAGAGGTCAAATGAAATATACAAGGTCACGAGTGACAAACCCGGGCCGGTGCGAGGTACCGATGTGCGTTGTGGCGCTGTTCCGAACATGAAGCCTTGCGTTAATCCGCCGACATCACGATATATTACGTACAAAATGGAAAATGTGAGAAACAAAACGAGTGAAACCTGAGCAAGGCGCTTACTGAGTTCTGCAGCAGGAACGCCGCATTAGAACTCAGGTCGGACTGCTCTCAATCATCCAATTCGCAGCCTGGCGCGAGCGTTCACAAAAGCTTGTCGTAATTTCCTGCGAGACGGCACCAAACCCAGTTAGGAACAGCTCGCGCTCCGGGAAGGTGGCATAATGCACACGAGTGCGGCTCTTATATTTCATTTGTACTCAACGTTATTCTACTTATCGACCGGAGGGAGAAAGTAGCTGCCCTGTTAGACTTACACCATCTAATAGTTTGATGTGCTTAAAAAGCCATTTCATGGGTCAATATTTAACTTCTCTTCTTATAGTAGTAAAAAAAGGGATAGTAGTAAAAAAAAATCAATAAATTAAAAAAAAAATACAATTTCATAGCATAATGATCTGACCAATTTTTGCTCAAAGGAACTCACTTCAAAAAATAATAATAATAAAAAATAAGCAGCTAGCAAAGGCATGCGAGCACCTGCCGACTGGAAGATTATGCGCCATTTTTTAACAACACATAATGTCAGGGCCAATGCTGACAAGATAATAGATGGAGAATCACGACAAGTTGTTCACAGAAGCAGACTGATAAAAAAAAAACGGAAAGAATCCCGGAAGATGGTAGACTGAGAGACTCTGTAAATCTTGTGGATGGCGTTGCTATTTGTTTCTTTCAAAATTGAACTCCCCCTCTGCCAGATCATTGACGAGTTCCGACAAGTATTTTTACTTGCTTTTTAGGCTTGCTCTTATTTTGTGAGGCAGTTCAAATGTAGCACGAGCTAAAGGCTGAATTATTCCAACACTCCCTAATCGCTGTGAGGAGTGCTGTGCCACCGCTTCCGTCGCCTTCCTTGGTGGTCATGGCGACGGCGAGTGTTTGGCGGCGAGTGCTGTCAGGTCGTGACGGATCCAAGTTGCAGTGGTTTGCTGGCTTCGGCACTAAGGAGCAGTGTTTAATTAGCCCTGCTGCGCTGCTCCTGTTTATTTCCCCGGTGGCGCTGAGTGGCCAGAGAGCGACAGACAGACAGAGAAAGACAAGCCAATCATCATGCGCACGTCCACTTTTACACACTTTATAGACGTCGAGTAAATTCACATTCGCCCCAAAGCACAGAGCTGCAACGCCCAACAACCACATAAGACCAGACTAAACTTTTAATGCTTTCATTTTCTGTGATGTCATTCTTTGCAAGTTTGGCCGGGCATTTTATAGGTCTCATCTCTGATGATCTCACTTTGAATTTCCACTGTCATTGAAAGTTTTCACAAGTCAAATATAATAATAAATAAATTTTAAAAAATCGATTTGAAAAGGCTTCGATTTAAAAACTAAACTAAACAGGACTGCTTCATTTCAAGCAGTCGGCAGGCTTCATTTTTTAATATAATGTAGATTATATATATTTATTTATACGTCGTGATAATTACCTTTAAAAATAAAATTGCAATTAAAATATTGAGGGGGGATAAATATTTTATTTGTTTTCAAACTCGGTCAACAAGACACAACAATACATAATACTGTACTTATGTTTTTTTTTTTGTCAGGTATCTGTTATTTACTCAAGTATTTATTTTTATTATTTTATTTATTTTTAATTTTTAATGCTTTTTTTTTTATTTAAAAAAATAAATTTATTTTTTAAATATATATTTTTTAAGCATGAGTCACAAGAACGGCTTTTCTGAGTGCAGTTGTCCTAAATTATGGCGTGTGGGCCACACAATTCTTTAAACGCTCACTGAGTATTTACTATTCTCTGTGTATATTTATCAAAAATGCAAAAAAAAACAGAACCAAGTCATTGCCATTCTTGCTTCTGCCACTTTTGTGTCACATTTAAACCTGTTTAAAAAAAAAAAAGGTCTAGCGTACCACCTAAGCACTTATTGTGCTGGTGCGCTGCTCTACATTTAGCTTAGCGGTTGGCCTAGCTTCTCTGTCTCCTCCTGTTATCTCTTCTTGCGCAGTGTGTCTCACGCAGCGACACCTCGTTCTCCTTTCCTTCCAACCACACTTGATGAAAGTGTCCTATTGGCCACGGCGGGGCCGTCAATTTGTGACTTAGATGAGCCGTAGAAAGGCCGCAATAGCTAGCTAGCCTCAGCTCGACAGGCTTTTGTAAAGGTAAGGAATAAACTCACACCCAATAAATGTCCTCTAATCGTACCTGCCTCTGCCTGTATCTCAACCCCGACCAAAACAAAAGCCTTGTCGCGGTTTCTGTTAGATCTGTGACTTTCTCGGCGTCCTTGAGGGCATTGAGTCTCTTAAAACATTAGCTGTTTGATTTAAGTGAGGCTCCAGTGAACTGGAAGAGAATTACTGTTGATCGCCTCTAGGTCTTTTGTGTGGTGGCAAGAAGCTTCAAATCAACCAAATGGAGCAATTTGGGAAGACAGATAAACCTTAGGACATGCTGTGAGACATTTACTTACGGTAATCTGAAGTTGTCAAAGCTGCTGATGGTACAAAAGTAGCGAGATAGTGGGCTCACATTTTTTTTTTTTTATTCAACATTACTGATGAGAGAAGTTTTTCAAATTGTCACATTTCACAGCATTTATGCCCACAATGTGATTATGCATATTTCCCGTAAATATGTGAATTAAAAACACTTATAGGTCATACACAAATTATAATCAAATGAAAAACGCCAGTATAAACTGCAAGTGAAGTAAGATTATTTATTGTCACCAAATTAAGGCGCAAACTATGCCGTTCGTAACGACAAAATGCCATTGGCTGAGACTCGAAACCAAAGACCCCCGTACACGGGAACCCCTTAATACATTCACCGTCTTTTTTCCCCAAACGTGAGCATGACTTGTGTGAGTTATCAAGGAGTGAAACAACAACTCTTGCCTGCTGCCGCTTTAACTTTGTGCAAGTTAAATTTGGAACACATGGCGTGTTTGAGATCAGTCTGACTACTCTGGCACCTTCCAAACTGTGAAAGTAGGACTGGCACCCGAGCATGCGTATGTCCTGTGCCAGTTCTTTCTTGTTACAAAAAAAAAAATGATAGATAGAACCGCCACTCTTGGTCACACAACCACATCCTTGTTTGATGTGAAGGTTAGTCCTCTAAATTTGTTCTAACGTTTTTAGTACTGTATTTTCCGGGTTATAAGACACACTCATATATAAGCCGCAGCAACTTAAAAAAATAAAAATAAAAATAAATTAAAAAAAAGATAAATAAACGGCAGTTCTCTATGTTGAAAAAAAAATGTTCACTGCAAGAACGATTTTGTACTGTGAATACAAATAAAGGTACATAAACAGATTGTTAAAACAGACCCAAGAAAAAAAAAAATCAAGATTTATTTAGCGTATTTTCTAAACTATAGAGCGCCCCTAGTGGTGAAAAAAAATCCACAGAAAAGCCGCACCGCAGTATTAGCCGCACAGTTCAAAATCTCGGGAAAAAGTAGCGGCTTATCGTCCGGAAAATACGATATATAATATTTACTGCGTTATACAAAAAGACACAAGAAGTCTGTGGAGGAATTCTTTTGAGGCACAGCCGGTCGTGGAGTTTTAAGGCGTCGACGTGTTGACTCCATCACCTGTGATTGAGTCATCAGACTCACAAATCAGGCAGCCGACGGAGAGATGGGCCAGCGGGGACGTAAAGGAGAAATAT
Organism: Idiotropiscis lumnitzeri; assembly: GCF_059441095.1. Lineage (NCBI taxonomy): Eukaryota > Metazoa > Chordata > Actinopteri > Syngnathiformes > Syngnathidae > Idiotropiscis > Idiotropiscis lumnitzeri. The sequence goes on from NC_142402.1 coordinate 19,166,107, forward strand.
TTGCGTACGACGTTCCGGGGACTCCTGAGCATGGCAATGAGATGCACAATGGCAGCTTTATTGATGTTATTAATGTGTTGTAGACAACCTCATTTGTCTGTCACTGCGCACGCTTCCGTGGAAAAGATGGAGATTAGCGGCGTAACCCTTCCGTCTCTCTCTCCGTGTATACGGGGGCTTTGGCGTTTCTCTTAGAATAACGGACACGCCTGTGACCGTGAACCCGGATTACGGAAGGTTCTTGGGAGACAAAGAGCCGGCTAAGACAGAAGCTTCTTGTTGTAATGGAGAACTGGAACATTTGGAGGAAGCGAAGGAGAGATTACGGCCCAATGTGTACTTAACCTGTTCAAGGAGGGGGGGGGGGTGGATGTATTACCGAGAACAGGCGTGGTACGTTGTTGTTCTGATGGCAATCAAGGGTTGGTGAATTTGAAGAATGTATCAGCAACTTTATGGGTTGTCTGTTGCTACAAATAAATAATAAATAAATAAACAGATTGTTAAAACTGTGCCTTTTAACACGGCAACAACTTTGCTAATTAAAACGGAACAAACCCGAGAGGAAAAAAAAAAAAAAATCACGATTTATTTAGCGTATATTCTGAACTCCAGAGCGCCCCTACTGGTGAAAGAAAAATTCACAGAAAATCTGCACCGTTTTATTAGCAGCATGGTTCAAAATTGAGGAAAAACGTAGCGGCTTATAGTTCGGAAAATACGCTATATATCAGAGGCAGTCTGTCTTCAACAGGAAGTCCTTCTCTGCTGGTCGAAAATTCACAGGCAGCGACCTACATTTGACTACCCAAATGTAAACCCCCCCCCATGAAATTGTTTTAATTCATCCCAACAGTCTTTACAAATCTTTTCATTTTGTAGCGCTTCTCTTCCCTGAACTCCTTCCAGTCGTGTGAAGATGTATTTGTTTAATCCGATTTCAGCCTCCATGTCAGTTGAATCTGCCCACGGCCTTCGGAATCAATAGTTCTTTCTGATGAAAAATGTAAACTGCATTAGCAATGATGGCACAATTTCTTATAGCGATCAGATTTCAAAATCGTTCTCACAAAGGCCAAGCGTGCTGACCCTCGATGGCGTCGCCATATTTCCGTCCTATGATTGGTTGATCGGAGACATGCAAACACATCTGTTGCCATTTACAATAACTCGAATTTGTGTTGAGTATGACGTATTTCTAGCATTGATGGAAGTCAGATACATTTCACATCCCGAATGCGCAGCCCGCTACTGTTAAACGCGATATGATAAAAAGCAATCTATGACAGACGAGATAAATGGATTATCGATCATGAGGAATTCCAATAATCCAACGTTTGAATCAACAATTTTGTTGCGTCGTCTTTGTGTTGATGAACGCTTCGTGGAATTTACAATTCGACAGCATTTGGGCTCAGTTCGTTTTTCTGCCACAAGGGGGCCATTGCACGTGAATCAGGTCATGTTAATTTCTTTTTTTTTTGTTTGTTGTGATTAAAGCGTTGGTCAAATCACTCCCAAAATGAACCATTTGGGGTATTTTTTCCCCAATTTATTTTTTTCTAATATGAGAACTTCAGAATCGAATCAAAACAATTTTTGAAGGCAGATGCTTGGAATGATCAGCAACAGTCCAATTGGCAGTTGAATTGTTTACGATGGGCAATTATATCAACAACAGTCCCGATGCTTCTTCTTCATCTCTGTCTTTCTGGTCTGGCAAATAAGGCCCATTGTTAATTTCCGTTTTCCTTCCTCCGCCTCGCCACAGTGCAGGACAACCGTGTTGGCAGGGGAACTGAGCCAAGTATGAGCAAACAGTCGCAGCATGATCAAAGCTGCCGAGTGGATGAGGACACAGTGTACAGTGTCGAGTGAGGCGCGAGGTGAAGTTCTCCCAGCCTGCAGTTCGCCAGATGAAATGGCGTGACTCGGTAATCTGGTGGTCGAACGTTGAAGTAGAGCGAAACGTGACAGCTGAAAATGCGTCGCATTCATTGGGACGACTGCGGCGTTACCTAACGGGCGAGACGAAAAAAAAAAAAAAAAAAACAAGATGTCATAATAAGACAGGGTAACAACCGCCGTGCTGTGTCACGTTCCAAATCTGCCACCCTGTGCGTGATTAGCACATCTTTCCCCTGCAGCGAGCGTTGCCGCATCCCGGCAGAGGCATAAAGACGTGTGACACCACCAAGCACTGTCATTAAACGCTGCAGGGAAGTAAAGTTCGGCAAACGCCGTCTGCGTCGACCTGCTGATTGTTGGGATGAGGAGCGCGCACACACACACACGGAGGTGGTGCAGGTCGGTTACTACTCTGGGGGCACTTTCCATTGATCAAATTTTGACTACACACTGTGGGTACAAGTATCATAATTGTATACAAGAAATAATTTCCCCCGTGAATAAAAGAACCAGAAATGTTATTTTGCGAGTCAAACTTGCGTTGTGGATTGATTTTAAATCTTAACGATATAAACGGCACTTCTGTGAGCCAGAAGAAGAGAAGGTCTGGGATTTGTAGTCTTTTTAATACGTGTCGCACAGAAGCAACGTCATCAAGCAGCAGCCAAGAAAAAAGCCACCAAATGACGTCGCTCGTCGGGGACGACTTAGCTTTGGCTCCAATGGCTCATCAGCTCTTGACAATAACTCAGCCCAAAATGCAACGCTAGGTAAAAAGTGCTTTCCTTTTTTTTGTTCATAAATAATCATTTTATATAGTATATAAAAATCGTACTGGATTTAATACGTCTCAATATTAATTCAAGCCACCCACAAATCCACTTAAGAAGTCGGCAAGTTCGCAAACAAGGCATGCGAGCTTTATCATAGTTATGGTGCCTGCATCGGACTTTGTTATCCAAATTATATCATTGAACACATTTTTTATTTTTGTTTTGCTTTTTTTAATCTTGCAAGTCGAACACTTTACCAAAAAAAACTAAACTAAAATAAAACTCGAATGTTTTTGAATAAGATGAAGCCAATAAAACCTTAAAAAAAAGCCACCCTGTAAACGAATTTAAACTAATTAAAAACCTAAACTCAAAACAAAATAAAAACTAACCATAATTAAATTTCCCGGTATACAGAAAAAACCTAAACAGTTGCACCCGCTTTTGTGCGATGTATACGAGAAAATTCAGGCCTTTACATGCTGTAAAAGCACACACACCCATAATCTTTGGCAAGACGCTGTTCCCTTTGTTCGCAGTTAAAATCCCACTCCGGCTCAGTGCACCGCGTCCCGAATAAACGTTTTTCCGTACACTACTGCCAACAGCTCGGCAGTGTGCACCCTACTAAGACTCCTCCTACTGAGTGGTTGGAGTGCTCTGAAATACCTGCTTTCATATTTCTGTAGCCCAGTCCACATTTCCTGAGCCTCGTTGCGTGCATCCATTACCTTGTATCCATCGCGCTGTGCTGCCATACAATGGGCCTGTTTAAAGAGGGCCCACTGGTGCGTGGGCCCCCGCCGCCGTAAATCTGGAACAGTCTAAAGCTGAACCTCCTTTGTGCTCAGCTAATGGCACTCTAATCGTCAGAACCACCACTTCCACCGTGTGTGTGTGTGTGGCGTGTGTGTGTGGCGGGTGGGGGGGGGCTTGGTGGCTTTCGAAGGAGTCGGGGTAAAATAGAGTATTTCCATCTAAGCTCCAATGAGCCCGAACTGATCAGCCAGCCTTTTTGTCTTTCTTACAAATGTGTTAGCAGTTTTCGAAACACTTCCTTTGTGGAGAGACTCATATTAATCATTGTCTTTAGGCGCACTCTGGCACGACGGTAATATCCCCATGAATAAAATATAGACTTCCCATAAGGGATTGTCAAATCCCTGCTTGCATTTAGACGGATCTCCGTTTTACCGAATGGGTCTATGCCGTCTCGCCTATCTGCTCACCTCGAAGGAGGAAGAAAAATAAATAAAAACGGGTGTTGGTGGGGGGTGCAACTGCCATAAAGCAGCGCTGCTCGCAACCCTATCCAATTATATGTGCTTGGTCATGTGGCGGTCCGCTCTGGTGCTAACCAGCCCGTAATATTATGATGACTCTATGGATGTGCGCAATAACAGACATTAAATGTTTACAGCATCTGCTATATTAAAAGATGTGAAACTTTATGGTGATTCCTGTTTTTTACGGCGTGTATCATTGCTTAATGGCAACGGCAAGAAACAATATGTGGTTATTTGCCCTGCGACTGGCGGCTATAATGTGTCTGTCTGTCGTTGCCATAGTGACTCAGCGTCGTCACCTTATTTGAGCTGTGAAAATGGGCTTCAAAATTCACATGCGCACTTCAAGTGGAGGAAGAGCCTGGATCATTGGAATCGAAATTGCCCGAGTTAAAATGTGACAGAAGTTTTTAGTTTCATCCAATTTATAAATAAAAATACAACAGTGGCGGGCGGTCAAGGCCTTGAGCTGGCCTAACATAATCAAGAAATCATGATCATATTCTTCGCATATTATATCCTCGTGTTGTATTTCTAGGTGAGAGTTTTGATCCAATCAGAATTCAGATAGCTCGTGTTGCCAGGCAGATTTCACAATACCGGGAGCACGCACTATTCGTCCGAGGCCGTCAGATACAATCGTGCAGACGTCTGTTCTGTGTCTCAAGGGTTTTTTATTATTTTTTTTTTATACCATTGATAGACAGTTGCGATCGCCAATCAGATCACGAGTTAATAACAGTAAAGTCTTTCTCACTGGCGGTGACGAACGCGTCTTGTGATTGGATACTCGCTCGTGAGGGGGCGGTGCTATGCTGAATCAACACAACAAAGTCGTCACTGGCGACCGTTCTGAAATCTAAAATATATTCTTGAGGAGGGAAAAGTGTTTATTGCAGATACACTTGCGACGCCATTTTTAAGACGGACCACATCATTTTATTTTATTTTTGAGCTGCTGATTAATTCGGATACCAATTTTAAAAATCTCAAAAGTCTTTTACTGTAACTCACGTGTCAACTGCTTGCCTTTGTGATGCGTCGCGTCCTCTTTTCTCGGGTTATTGAGAGAAAGCAAAGCAGGAAAAGAGCATCCTGCAGTCTGTTCTTCCCCCACCCCCCTTTTTCTGGCTTGAGCAAATTATTTGTATCTCCCCCTGTCATCCTTTCACCACCTCGTCTTTGTAGGCGGCTCTGTCAGAACGTCTCCCAGCGGAGTCGGTGGGAGTCCTCTCAAGTCAGGACGAGCTTCCATTGGTTTCGCTTCTCTCCGCTACCCACACGTATTCAAAAATGCTGCTTTTGTCACCGCCAATCGTCGGCTCCTCCAGCAAGCTTTGGCAGCGATCGCAGCCTTTCAAACACAAAAGAAAGCAGTCCACCTTAATACCGTCTTTGGGAAGATGCAAGTGGCGCGCTTGGCAAATACAGAAACGTGCCTCTGCTTGAGGGTTCCCCCCCCCCCCCGCCTCAACCACCTCCACACCACCCCCACCTCTCTCGCTTCTAACTTCCCCACTCGGTCCTCCTCTCATGCTCGATGATCAAGCCTCAGAGGAAGAATTAAGTCAAGAGCCTGATGGGATTTTTTTTTTTTTTTTTTTGTCTTTGGCTGCCAAACCTTGCTTGGTTGCTGATGGAATGCAGCCCATAATTTCACATCAATTACACCATTTGGATTGGTGGCTGTGCCTGGTGCGCGATGTCCAATTTGCTTGCCGAGCCCCGCTTAGGAGGTTCGGACCAGTTGACAGCGAGGTTGTTTCTTTGCTTGGTTTTTGAGTGACATATCACCATCGCTTTGAAGTCGCTGAGTGGGTGTCTCACATTTCAGAATGCATCCTTCATCCGCACGTTTTTATTGACATGCAAATCACAAATGAGAGCAGTTTCGGCTATTGTCCTTAATAAGCGGCTTTTTCTGATGCAATCTTTTTTTTTTGTTTTTTTTTTGTGGACGCACGTTATTACCCCCGCGGCTTATGTTGTAATACACCAGAAGGCGTTGTGTCAGATATTCAGCCAAGGTAATTTCCAGCGCGTAAACACAAATGTCATCCTCGATAAGGTTGCGCCCATTAGTCCGGAAATGATGATAGATGGCCGCCAATGCGCCCAACAATCCTCCAAACGTGCTCATCAGCCCAAAGCGACAAAATTACCATTTGGATGGCATTGCTCTCATGTGTCTAAAATTAAGAAGCGCTGTAAAATGTTAAATAGATGTGCAATTAAACTCGCTGTGGGATGTTGTTTGCGAACGCGAGCACTCACGTGGACTATTCTGGGCTTTGTTCAAGGGATTCCAGCGCCGATTGCTCGCGCGCGCTCGACTTTGCTCGGAAGTCGAGCGCGTCGTAGTTTACCGTTCAGTCGTAAAGTCACGGTGACGGTAAATATTTGACGGGAAAATCTCGACTCGGCCATCGATTTCAAACAATCAAATGAGAAACCCTCGGTAGGCTACGGCGCTAACTGCACACTTACGTGGGCGCTGATGTCAACCGAGAGACGACGAGTGTATTTTCTTAGACCCGCCAGTTGGCGAGTAATACTCCATCGCTTGGGTAGGATGTTCTTTTGAAAATGCTTTTCCAGGCCTCATTTTTGTTTCATCGTGTTTCTCCCTTCAGTCTCCTCTTCAGGAGGTAAAAATGCATGCTCGATTGGGTTAAGGTCTGGGGATAGATTTGGCCTGTCGAAGACCTCCCACCTCCCGCCTCAGCCGTACCACATTTTCGGGACTATAAGCCGCAGCTACTCTTTTATGGAAAAAAAAATATATATACAAAAATCCTCGGAAAAGTCGCACCGTTAGCCGCGTGGTTCAAAATCGAGGAAAAAAGTAGCGGCTTAGCGTCCGGGAAATACGGTATTCCTTTGTTGGCAGTGTGTTTTGGGTCATTATTTTGTTAAATCATAAAGTTTCTCCCGATTATTTTGAATAAAATGTTTTTGTAGACTTGATTTTTCTGCTTCATTCTCTTTCTTCAGTCCCTCGATGCCATTTTCGATGCCATCCCATAGTGAACTGCGAACCCCTTTCAAGGGAGTACAAAAACACGTTGTTTTTTTTTTCACTTTTCAGCGCAGTAACGCGTATCCCACTTGAGAGCAAAACATTGGGATATTTTCGAGAACGCATTCTAAGCCAAGTGACACTTTGCTAAACATCTCGCGTCAAAAAAAAAAAAACTGTACATTTCAGCGACTGTCCCGGAAGCGCGCCGCGTCGTAACGATCAGCTCATTTGTAACACGTCGTCGAGCAATGCGACGTTGAAAGCAGCCAGAAGCAAAACAGGAGCGCAGAATGAGCAAATGGGCTCAAGACAAAGCTCGCTTCCTCCGTTATAAAGCGTGATTGATCACTGTATTACGCCGTTAATGGTGTCGCGGCTCACATTGAGACTGGCGGGTAACAAGGTCACAACCCCCCCCCCCTGCCTATTTTGTGCCGGCAGGGAGGCAGATCCACCTCCCCATTTTTAACCTTTTCAATCAGACGAACTGTAATCACAAATGCGGATACTCAAACCACGCGGCAACGTGAGAATTCTTCCGAGAGTCTCTTTTGCACATAACTGCTTAATGACTCGCTCCCAGCCGGCGATAACCCAGGAATTATTGGCTTTGCATAGTCGCTTCTTGACTAATGTGCCCAAATGGCATCTTCATGGTTCCCGTTTAAGACGCTAATTGGCAGTAATGCGTGTCAAACTGTGGTGTGTTTGATTAAATTAACTATTGATCTTGGCCTCATATGCGGCTATGGACATCTTATTGACGTATTACTGCTGTGGTTTGAAAAGGCAAGTTGGGAGGGCTGCACCCAGTTTTACCGAAGTTGCAGATGTTCTCAAAATTCGCATTTGAGGCTCGCAAGAAGGTCTTACTGTCAGCAACTCGTGATCTGATTGGCTCTCGCAACTGTCTCTAAGAGCCCGTTCACTCACATTGCACAGACGCCCACATGGTTGAATCTGAAGGCAGCGGACGAATCGTACGTGACAATGGTCCTATGAAATCTGCCTAGCAACACAAGGTAGCTGAATTCTGATTGGATCAAAACTCAAACCTAAAAATTCAACACTAGCATATAATAAGACATCAATGTGAAGAATAATTATATCTATAAAATGTAATAAAAAAAAAATCATAATGATCATATTTTTTTTGGGGGGGGGTGATTATGTTCGGCCAGCAGAGAAGGCCCCACCACTGCTCTGTTTGCCCCTTCCGCAAACCAATTCCATTGCTTAAAACTTTATTTTGTACTTGCAGTGCTAAATGTTCCATGATTAAAAAAAAAAAAAAACCCAACTACTTAAAGCACAAAATACACTTTTTAATGCTTTGACTGGCTTTGCCAACTGCGCACACAAAATGTTAGTGAGTGAAGACGCCATTTAGTACCTTCTCTTTGGGATCTGAGTAAATCAGGCCCATTGTGTCTTTGTGGGAGGATTACATTAAAATGTCAATTTTCCATTTCGTTCACTTAATTGCGCAGAAGCAACTGTGTCCTTTTTTGGGCATCCAATCAGAATCCTTTCAAATAAATTGCTTGAAAAATAGAGAATTTTTTTTTCGGGGGGGGTTGGTGGGAGGGTATGATGGTGGGTGGCATTCAATGGCGACAAGGGTAATTTACTCCTTTTTTGGCAGGCATGCAATTCTGTTCATAAACGCGACAGTTTATGTGCTTTTCTGTGAGGCAACCTCAGAAAGAAAAAGAACAGCAGCAGAGATCTTGCGACTTTGAGGGTTTAACTTTGTTGGTGTGTGTGTGTGTGTTTTCAGGAATTTGCTCAACAATTTGGTGAGCGTTCAATGCCGTGATCGGCTTGCATTGTCGGAAGCTGCTAATTTTGTGTTTGACTGCCCCATTCAATAAACTACAGCGAGATCATCCCAGATCTTTGTGGGCTGTTGGCGATCCACAGGGAAGTCTTCAAATCCCACTGCAGTTGTTGTTTTTTTGTTTTTTTTCCTTATCTCACAGCTCATACAGTAGGACACACTCTCTTGAGCGCAACTGTTCCAAATATTTACGAGCCCTTGTACACAGATAAACAAGTCAGGATTTTTATTTTTTTTTTTTATGCTTGCGGTCGTTGCTGTACGAGTGCGCTTATGTCAACCGCAGCATCTGTCCTGGCTGCGCATTTGTCTTCCCATGCATAATCCAATACATACAATGTTTTCAAGTCGACCATAAACTTCAAACTCTTTGTGCTGCTACTCAGGCACGCTCTGTTCTAAAAATACATGAATGGGAAAAAAAAAACTCCAAAAAAACGAAGAACCGTTCCAAGAACAGTTTGGAAATCCAGTCGCGGTATGCTCTCATTTCGCTCAACGTGTGGGAGGTATCCGGATGTTGTTGCGATAAAACAGGAAGGCTGCCGAAAAAAGTCAATTTGGCTTTCTGATGGTATGCCCGCTGTGACGCCTCAAAATTCTGCCCCGAGTGAAAATCTGTGCTCAAGACTGAAACGTTTCCGCCACACAGAGCGAGCGAGCGTCATGGCGACTCCTCGCTCTGAATTAAGGGCGAGCAGTGAAATGGTGAGGCGAAGCCATTTGTGATGAGTCGGCGTGGGGTGAAACCCATCCGACATCATTCACACTCGCCATCGAAATGTGTTTTACACCTCGAGAGTTTGCCCGTCCGCCATTAGCATGAAAAAGCTATTTATTATAATGCGCCAATTCCGTCAATCGTCAGCAAAAGGGATTACAAGCGGTTTCTAATCGCCGTGTTTATCACGACTTAACACTTGATGGCTGCTGAATATGTTGGAGCTGACTAATGATTTTTTGCTGATCCATTATCCGGTGTGGAACACAAATGGACGGTGTGAATGGAATGGCGTCGTCTTTGACGACGCGTGTTCTTTAAGACGTCTGCACCATTTTGTTCCTTCCCGGCTGATGGCTTGTCACTTTTTCGCCCGTGGGCTACGCGCAGCCTTGCCGGACAACAATTGGCTCAGTAGACGGGAAAAGACCGGCCTACCCACTGGCCTCGTTTCTCCTCCGTGTGGACAGTTACAATCGCCGTCTTCTTGTCCTAACAGCCGCGCATTGATCCAGGCGCCACTCGCCTTAAGCGCATTTATTAACCACTGATGGTGAAGTCGTTGACCAGACGGCCTGAAAGCAAAGTGACATTATTTGTTCTCATTGGAAGAAATTATCCGTCGTTGAAAATGTGACCAAGGGATCTTAAAGCCTTCAAGACAAGAGGGTGATGAGATGTCAAGCGTATAAAGGCATGAATAAATCTAAAAGCACTCCAGGGATTCAATAGCCTTTTCTTTCTCCTTCGTGCCAGTTCACATATTTAGCTTGGCAGGAAAGAAAATTATTTTCTCCCTTTTATTTCTATTTTATTCCAGCTTTGAGTCGTGTTCACTCTTGATTCACCTCGTACCGTTTCGTCTGCACTTAACTGTCCCGCAGGGCTCTTTCCCGGGTGACTTTGATTTTTTTTTTTCCCCCATTCTTTCGTTCAATTGCTCATCCAAATGAGGGAAAATCACGACATGTAGAGTCATTCATTACTTCGCCAGATAGTGGGAGGGTGAAAATATCAGAAGACAGTGATTTATCGTCGTCAATTACGACGATGGATGTGTGATTTTGCTTTTTCTTGTTGTAAAGCTCAATCTCAAAATGTTCCTGCAGTAAGATTGCTTTCTGACACAAACATGAATATGGTCGCGGGAGGTATTACCTCATTTACTGCCATTGACGGCTAAAGACGTCAAAGTTTTTTTTGCGCAGCTGGTAGTGAATGAGTTAATAATCGTCTTAGAAGGCAAAATCCGAACCAGCATAGCAGGGACTTTGATCTGCACGGTGGTTGAACGCCACTAAGGCGTTTCCTTCAAATCTTGCACACACCGCCCATTTCGGGTGAGACTTTTGACTGGCATGCATATTGCAGTGCTCTGTTGTTTATTTTGCGAGGCCCGAGTGAGTGACAATTGTTTTGCCGTCTTTTTGTTTTGTTTTTACACCTGTCCAGCTCGGCTGCTCAGTGCTTTTTTTTTTTTTTTTGTGCAACAGGTGTTTGATACACTTGCTCTGTTATTTGTATTGTGATGGATATTTATTGGATATGCTGTCTGACAGAATGAGGATTGAGAGGAGTCAGACAGAAAGAAAAGAGAACAGAGAAAAAAATAACCAAACAATGACTACAAAGCAGAATATAACAACAATAACATCCCCGTGATTCTCAGTTCACGGGCGTTCAAACCGACCCGCCATTGGTGAGAATTTGTGATACTCCCAAGGGTGGAGGGGGGTATCATCCATGCCTTACGACCGCCAGCTGCCTCTGAGACTTAACAAAACTTTAGCTTAGCGAAACAGATGCATTTCAATTAATATAAATGCCCATGTTCAGCCGGATCTAGTATCCCTTTAAGTGATGTCTGCCATCTTTTGGTTAACACTGCTATTACAACTTCAAACGAATCCGCTACGGTAAACATTAATTTCTTAAATTAATCGAGAGCCACTCTGAGGCAAGGACGAGACTTGACTCATCTCATACTGGATCTACTTTCCACTGCCACGTGTCATAAAAGGATTTCTGGTGTCCCTCTGGGCTCTTTCCCGGAGCCATTGCTTTTTCTTTTTTCCACCCTCACCAAATTGCTTCTCGTGTCGTTGTTATCTCAAATGGCTACATGCAGTCGCATTAGTGCTTGAACGTCATATGCTACACATTGTCAAGCTCAATCTTTGCCAAGATAGCATTTCTCTTCCCTCCGGGGACAGATCGCCCTCTCGCCGACCTCGCTGTCGCCACAGACGACACCTCTGTTCTACCCTCTTGAGTCGGGCAACAACCAGCTGTCCTTGTCCATCCATGTTACTCCTGCTAGTCCTCTCTCACTCTCTCTCTCTCTCGCGGGTTTCTATCTGCCGACATTCTAAAAAAAAAAAAGCAGACCCAGAAAGCTTCGACAGATGCAGTCAGGTATCCCGACCCAAACCCTTCAGACACCACGCAAATATTCTCTAATATTCTCTCATCATTCTGTTCATTGGGGCAATGCCATGACATCATTGTTGCGTCATTGCTCATTTTCTGGCAATGATGTCAGCTTCTTCCTGGAACAGGTCTGAAATTTGGGCAGCAATGAAAAGTGTCTCTAAAGAGCTGCATGTGTTGTTGTTTGAATTGAAATCGCATTGAATTGATACTAAGTGAGGAATTGACGTTGTTACTCCACAATCTATTTATTTTGTAATCGTAAAGACTGCAATTTTTAGCTGATTCACAAATGTTGACAACAACTGCTTTGGCCTTCTACTTGACGTCATTAATCTAATGAGGCTTTTAAAACAAGATGTGTGTGTGTGCCTTTTCTTTTTTTTTTTTTTTTTTTTAATTTAAGGAGGAAGCAAAAGAAACATTTGTTGTCCGTGTGAGCATAGCTTTCATGTCCTTTTTGGCGACGCCTGAACAATTTATGCACGAGGAGCCGCCGTCGGATGAGGAACGCCTTCCCTTGCGCTGGCGGTGCGTCCCAAAGTGACATTGAATAGACGAGCCGACAATCTGCCATCCAAACCCGCGTGCATCATACAAAAGGAGCATCGTTGTCCCCTTTGGGTGCAAAAAAAAAATAATCGAGGCCCGCTCTTTTTCCTCTCTGTATCGTTCCTCGGTCGCAGTGTCACATCTGCGTGACCTCGAGGGCTCTGTTTATACAAGAATGTTTGAACAGAAACTGGACTGTTGTTTTCAGTTGCGGCCGGAAAACTTTTCTTCCGGGGGGCACGCTGACTCTCTCTCGTTGTCTCCCTTTAGATGATATCAGAGCGTGCCGTCTCAGGAATGGAATGGAGCAGTCCGTCCGTTTGTCCATCCCCGGGTGACGGAGGACGAGAAGCTTTGAAAAAGGACGGAGGTGAATTTTCAATTTTTATCCGTCCCTAACCGGGTCAAGTAGCCACAGATGCCCCGACTGTCTTGTGCGTAATACGCCAATGCACTACTTTAAGCCGAATGTGAAATATCACGTCGCGTCGCTTGCCTCGTGCGTGTTCACCGTGATTGTATGCCGGGACGGAAATAAGTGACGTACGTTTTGCTTCAAAGCCGCCAAGAGGAGGCGCGCTCGTCTTACGTGAAAAATAGTTCACGCATCGCCAGACAATCTGGGCCGACGATGGTTGTGTTGACACTTAAACAGTTGTGAACATTTCCACGCGCTCGTAAGATCCGCTCAGCTGGTTAAAAATGTATACGGATATGTGTATATTTGTCTCTCGTGATCGGCACACATTCATGTTGCATAACCGGTGTCTCTGGCGAGTACGATGTATTCAATTTTTTTTTTTTTTTTCTTGCGTTATTAGACAAATAGTTGTGTACTGCCGCAGACGTACGAGACACAGTTGTGCGCTGCATTTATTTTTTTGTTTCTATGAATATTGTTGGTATTAATAGGTGGATTCATTTCGGAAAATCCTCGCCGTAGGTACCAAATGCACGGCCCGCCACTGCCGCACGCTACAAGAGCCGACTCCATACGAACACCGAAGGCTTAAAATCAAGATAAGATAAGTTAAGATTCCCTTTATTAGTCCCACAATGGGGAAATTCGAGATTCGAACCCAGGCCTCCTGGGGAGACTGGGACCGAAACGCGGCGCCTTAGACCACTCGGCCATCCTGTCAAATCAAGACATCACAAATCAGAACAAAAAGAAAGAAAACAAACAAATGCTTTAAACACGACACACGGAGAAAAAATGAACACCATTGATCTGAGTCGACTGACCGGGTGTAGACGCCAATAAATTAAAGAGTCGCTGTGCCCAGCATGCCGGCGCTCTGTCATGCAGCCTACTTACTTATTCATTCAGTGGCGGCCTGCAGGGAGCCCACAAGAAAGACTCGGCCCACCCCTCACATCGCTGCAACCCACCTTCGATAACCCGGCCAGCATCCGTCTTCCTAAGGCCCGCCAAAGGTCAGCGGCGGAATAACTTGAGAGAGCTTTTCTTTTTTTTGCGTCACATTGTAGTGTGTATTCTCATGTTTACCGACAGCGCGTCCCCCAGTGGCTCTGTGACACTTGCTGACAAACACACGCGTGGAAATACACACCTCCACACACACGCAGACGCGGAGCGCCGAGCCCGGCTGACTTGTAATTCTGCAATGTGGTGAAAGCCATGTTCACAGTCGATAAACGGGACCCGCGGGTGCTTGTTGGAACACCGATCCGTAGGCTTCTTCCACAGACGTCGTCTCGGGAGCACCGTCGGGTTACAAGGTGACATCCTCCTCTTTATTTTGGATTTTCCACTAAGTGTTGAGGGGGGAACCTTAGAAACCCACTCAGGTTTCCATGCCAGCGTTGTTTTCAGATGAAAAGTGCACGTGTGTATTAAACGCTTGATTTATTTAGATTTTTTTTTCCATAATAAAATGTAATCGGCACTTCTGTAGCGTACGTACTATATATTTTTTTGTTGTTGTTTTTGCTCAAAAACATAAAAAAATGACCATGGCAAAAAAAAAAAAAAAAGTATCTATATGATGGTCTGCATAATTTAGTTTACAGTGTGTTTCAACAATAATCAAATACCACCAAGGTGGTAACAATGCCCGAGAAATTAAAGGGCCCGTCAACCCCCCAAAAATATTTGCAATAAAATGTTCGCTGCGCCTTCACAAGTCTAAACATGGCATTCTGATTAATATTGCGTTTGTGGAATATGAATTAAGCAGTAAAATCCAGCCATCTTGGGGGCGGCCATTTTGACACTTGTTGACTTAAAATGACATCACAGTTGCTCAGTTAACGTGGCTCGCCTGTTGTTTAAATTTGAGCCAAGATTGGTCATTGCCTGAGCCCTGAGCAACACTGATGTCATTTTCACTCAAAATGGCCGCACCCTGAGATGGCTAAAAACGGGTTGATTATATTGCTTAACTCATATTCCACAAACACAATATTAATCAGAATGCCGCTAGTGGGCCTGCATAGAACATATTTTCGTAAAGAAATTTTTTTGGGATGACTTCCTCTTTAATGCTAAGCTAATGCTAATATATAGCCCTGAAAAAAAAGGTAGAGTCTGCTGCGTTTTCTTCAATGTCTTCTTGCAAAGTGAGTGAATCAACAGCGCCTCTGCTGGTTGCACTCCGGTATTGCATTTCATGAATCAACAATCGATTCACAATCAACACAATTGTCAATCTTCAATTCATGCATTCATGGGATCTTTTGCCCATGCACATAGCTCCGCTTTTTCACAGCGTGAGAAAGCCAAATGACAACAAAGCCATATTTCTCGTCAACAAATGGCACATTCATTATTTAGTTATCACTATGGCCGAGGTTTGTTTTGTTTTCTTTTCTAAATGTGCATTTTGTAAATCAAAGACGTCCGCATACATTGGCAGATGAAACCGATGTGGTTCCCTTCCCACTTAATTAGCTTTGCAAATTATTTATTATGCATCACTATTTTTATCCGTTTGTCAGTGGAAAGACAGCGATGTGCAAATGAGCAATTATTTCTACCGTGCGCGCCAAATAAGTCATTGCGACGACCGTGCTGGCGTCTGTCAATGTCAATGATAATCCTCCCCGTGTATTGTCCTTTTAATCTCTAATGGAATATATTCCGCAGTGGCGGCCTCGCAGGGAAGGAAAATGACGCTGCTACAAAACGTGCAGATGAGGTCATGGCCAACATACTTTTGTTGTATTTCCCTCTCATCTTTAAGCGGTCTTCATCTTAGATTAAAAAAAAAAAAAAATTTAAACAATATTTTTGGAAATATATTCAGATATTTACATGCATATTAATTTTGTATTGTTCATCAAATGTGTGCTTGTTTTGTTGAATAATTATTTGTAAATTTTTTTTAGTCTAATACTTAGTCTAGTTTGTAATTTTCAAATTTTTAAAAAATAATTTGCCAATGTTTTTATCCTAGATTTGCATATTTTTTGTCGGTTGATTGCTTTTTTTTTCATTGTAGTTTTGATTTAGTTTTAATTTGGTTTTATGCTTAATTTTTTTGGGCTTAGTTTTTGTGTTAGTTTTTATTTGTTCATTTGTCAGGTGCCGATTCCAAGGCCGAATAAAAAATGTGGTGTCAGGATGGACATCTGGTATAAAAACCGTGCCAACCAAATCATGCGAGTAACTCGTGCCGACCCCTGACAGAGAAAAGAACAAAGACTCACTTCTATGAGCCTATATTTCACGTAATATTTACACATTTCCTCTTTTATTGGCATATTTTCTTTCCTACTCCATGCTACGTTTTTAAAAAAAATTTTTTTTTTAATATTTGTGCAAGTCATTATGCCGACATGAACAATTCTCAATGTCAACGATTCTAATCCCCCTCAAGTGTCGTCCTTCTAGTCTCGAAGAGAATACAAGCGTGGCGTCCTCTCCTCTTTCTCAATGTTAACGTGTGCACGATGGTTGATGTGGATGTTGTTAGCCTTTATGTTCTCTTGCTCACTCGCTCGCTCGCTCCCTCCCTCCTCTTCTTCCTCCTCCTTGGGGGGGATAATCTGTACTGTGAAATTGAAGTGCGGTCCTGGGATGTAAGTTATTTTCCTCACCTGCGACGCTTTCAAAGAGGCGACCGCTCGGTGCGGCTGACCTCCTTCGTGAAATCTCGACATCCGCATGATGAGAGAGCCACATGTGGGGCATTTGTGTCTTAAAATATCTGCCGCTGAATCGTAGCGATGGTACACCAGGTTATATGATAGAGAATAGAAGCGCTCTCGTTGCCGCGGCAACGCGTCGTCGGCGGCCGGACCAGCCAGGTCACTGTAGCGTTAGCATTGGTGCTGATTTTTACTTGTACTTGTAACAAAATAACCAGAGGCTCAGGTGGTGCATTTGTCATTTTAAAGCATCAGGATGTCATAATTTGACTTAATTGTGGCAGGTTCAACGGCGTGGGTTGGTGCCACCCTATCTTGTGGTGAAGAAAATAGCATGTCAACTGGTACTGCTCTAGTTTGTGATGGTGAAAAGCGCAGATATCCTACGTCAGTAATCTTGATTTTTGGATGCTCCAGGACACCATATTGTGTTGATGCTGTTTTGGGTGTTAAGGTCACCACATTCAGAATCGTGTACAGGGTTTGCACGTCATCTTATCAATCCGTAAAAATCAAGGCAAGGCGTATTCAATATTGCAAGATTTTCTAAACAAGTGAAAGCAAAAAGCCTTTTAGTGTGCTCAGCAACACTCAGGCAACATCTGCGTAATGGATCCTGGCAAAAGTCTGACCTTCAAAATAAAAGCATGCGGTATGAAAACGGTGGGGACTTATACAAGAGTTGCGTTCCAAAAAAACAGACTCAAAAAGGTTTGTGTGAGTCTCCTAAATAAAAATAAATAAATACAATAAAATAAGGTGTGATAGTTGATGAGCTTTGCTGTCCAGGAAGCTTGTTATTGTTATTCTCTGCGCAGCCGTTCCCACACGGACACACACTTGTCATTCCGCTCCACATCCCCGCTCGCCTCCCCGGGGGGGCCTTCATGCACATGTGCCTTACAGGCAACACCCCCCCCCCCCTCCTATTTTTCCTTTATTTTCAAGTCAAGTACAATCTGACCTACTGTTCTTTACGGGAGAAATGTGTGCCATGACACAGCTTTCACCTTGACTCAATGCGGCCGCAAGAACATTGTTGTTTTGATCCTGCGGTTGCAAACCAAAAAAAAAAAGGGGCCTTGAACATTTTTTTTTCTTGATGCAATCAAGGAAAAATAACACGGTGAAGGAAGAAATATGGACACAAAAAAAACCCTGTGATTTGTCGTAGATTTAACGTGACAAACAATTTGATCATTCACAACCTTAAAATTTCCGGAGTTCTGTCTTGTGAACAAGCATCAAGCGTTGTTTTAATAACTGGTGATTTCCTCCAAAATATACGCAGTGCTGCCATATGCTGGCTTTTTTTTTTTTTTTTTAAACTTTACCAGAGTAATGAACAATCCAGAGTTGGCCCAAAATTTTCTCAGATCATTGCTAAATAAAAAATGTATTTTTGACAAAGTAAGGAAAAGAAAAAAAGACTTCCATGCAAATTCAAGTTTTTTTTTTTTTGCTGCCATCTCAGCGGAACTCTGTGGTAAACCGAAGCCGCTCTGTATTTGACTTGAATACAAATGAATCAACAGAACATTTTTGAGCTCCAAAACTGGACTTTTATTTGGATAGTTTGGGTAAGAGAGAGATAATTAGTTGAGCAGAACAAAATGCTTTTTCCACACAGCTCAAGTCCAAAATGTTTTCACTATTAAAGCTCAGCTTTAATAATCAGTGCCTTACATGTCACACCCCTCACCCACACTTTTTTTTTTTCTTTTTTGGTACAAATTCAACAGTTGTGCTGACGAGACGACGTTTTTTTTTTTCTTTCAAATTATATTGTTATACAAAATCCCTTCGCTTTTACACAGACTGTTACCCAGATTATTATTTTTTTATCCATCTTGTAAATAAATTTGGGGAACACCATATTTTTTAGTTTTTTTTCCTCTCCCCTTTTCGTCGTCATGAAAAGATAAAAACATGCAAAAAAAAAATTTTCATTTTTGATGTCCAAATGAAACATTTACAGATTTTGGAACTTTTTGCACTTGTTCATAATACTACACCCAAAGAAAAGATAAAAAGAAAAAAAAAAAAACAGTATGTACACACATCTTTTTACAGTGAAGTAAAAGTCCAAAATATCAGATGATGACTAAGGCAAATGAAGTTGATCAGTGAACATTGATCAGAACAGTTTTTTTTTTTTGTAGTTGTTGTTTTTGTCAAATACTGTACTACATCACTCCAGAAAAATATAAGAAAAGAAAATGCTACAAAAGTGTGATTCATAACTCCCTTTAGCTGCGACCAGCTGCATAACTGTCATATTTTAGTGGACATGCCTCGCATACTATACAGTGCTGCTCTTCCTTGTTCTTTCCATCCGGGCCGACAGATGATCCTTCATTAAATAAGCCTTCACAAACAAATGGAAAGAAAGAAAAAAAGAAGAAACGGGGGTGATCGAAGCGTACCAGAGTGTCACATACTTTGCTTGGAAATCACTCCAAAAAAAGAAAAAGTCAGTACCATTAAAGCCTTGAACATAAAACTAATCATTTCCATCCAAAAAGAAATGTACAAAAAGGCACATTATATCCCAGTGCTTCTGTACTGTGAAGTTCAAGTGTAACTGAGCGCATTCAATACCCACAACAGTCTTGAATGGTGTGAGCGTCCACCGGCGCCGCCCACAAGCAGTATGTACGCGGAGACTACAACAATAAGCCGAGTTGGTTGGTTTGTTTTTTTTTGTTTGTTTTGATTTTTGAAAAAAATCTCTGCATCCTTTTTTTTCCTTCCTTTTTTCCTCTTCCAGTTCCATCGCAACATGTCCAAGTCCATCCACAAGGAATCGTTCCTTCATTTCGTCGTCTTGGTCTTCTTCTGCTTGTCCGCCTTGTGTCTTAGTCATCGCTTCCGCCGTACATGTCCGCCAGTTTTCTGAAGCGAGGTCCCCAGTCGTTGAGGTAATCGTAATCCTGGTCGCCCCCGCTGCTGGACGAGTTGAGCGAACTCAGGGAGCCGGCGGTGGAGCCGCTGCCCTCGTAGTCGAACACCAGCAGGGAGTCGTAAGGGGGGGCGGTGGGATCGTTGTCCGCTGCCTTCAGGCCCTGGTGGGAGGCAAACCAAGGCGTGGTTAAAACCAATTCAGATAAATTATGAAAAGTTTCAAATTTGGAAACTTGGGGGGGGGGGTGAATTGTTGGAAATTAATGGGACAATTTTTTTTTTTT
This sequence comes from Idiotropiscis lumnitzeri, assembly GCF_059441095.1. Classification (NCBI taxonomy): domain Eukaryota; kingdom Metazoa; phylum Chordata; class Actinopteri; order Syngnathiformes; family Syngnathidae; genus Idiotropiscis; species Idiotropiscis lumnitzeri. The sequence goes on from NC_142402.1 coordinate 19,185,940, forward strand.
TTGTAATTATCAGTAGAATACGGGCTGATTTCGCCCATTTTGGACCAACAAAATGTAGAAACAAGCTTTTTGTGAAACTATATTTTATGCAAAACAGCAACTTTGATGCTTATATTTTTTTACTTTCGTGATGCTTCAAACATCAGAACAGTCCTTCTATGAAATGCAAACAGCAACGATGAAAGTGGGCAAAATAACATATTTAGTAATACATCAACAATTTTACATTAGACAAACTTTACAAATAATTTTATCGGAATTCAGTAGTAGTAGTCGTATTTAGTCGTGTGCGCGTGCATTTCTGTATGTGTGTTTATGTATGTATGGACTCGTATGCATTTGTCTTAATTTAAATAATTTCCCTTTTCTTTCTTTTGTAAAACTCTTTATGCTGGATTTCACAAGGCAAGCACTTTGAGCGATCACAAGTTGCTTGTTACAGTTGAATTTCCAGAGGTCTGCCATGTTCACAAGTTTTAGCGGGCCCAACATAAAAGCTTGTGTATTCCTGGAACAAGATTTTGCACTCTACTCGTTAGGCGTGAGATCAGGTTGCGGTCAAACTCGAGTCTTTATATAAATTGAATCAGAGGTGTGGTTTGGATGCTCGATTATTGGATGCACGGCGTTGTTTGCGGCCTTCAGTTCTGCACAGAGTGAGGATGACAGCCAAGCTGAGCTGCCATCGGGCCAACAATCTGGTTCTTCCTTGGTTTGGATTCTGGATTAATATTTGCTATAAATACTGAGGGTTTAAGTCCAGGTTCTAGTCACGCTCAGGTAATTCCAGTCTTAAGAGACCTGGAATGTCGTCTTTATCCCACCGTGAGCGCAGAGCCTCGGCCGCACCCTCTTGCTCTTCAGAAGATTTGAGAGCGCGTGACAGCGATACCTTGTCATCTTTAATCTAGATAGCAATCTGGGGCTCATGAATAAATACTCGCAGAGAGCACTGAGCACATATGCGGCTTGGGCAAAAGGGAGAATGTGTTTGTCACGCACGTGCGCCTTTATCTTGCGCTCGGCTTTGAAAGATGGCCCTCGACATTCCCAGAAATCTTCGCGGCGCCCCGAGAGCTCCTGACTATCGATTTTCAAGACTTCCCTCGCCGAGGGTGCTCCGGAGACTTGACGGATCGCTAACGTAGGCGTCGACATGCGCTTTGGCCACCGACCACTTCGGATATGAGCCCCGTCGTTGCCACCTCCCCAAATAATAAATGGATGACGAGAGGCGGGCCGAGCAGCCCTCACGCGAATGCGAAGCGTCGTCGTTGCTTTCTCCAAAAAAAAGAGACAGATTGATTGAAAGTGTCTAGACAACAAGCAATTACTTCTCACTTGTTAGCCATTGTCAAGCGTTTGCCGCGGGCCTGATAATCTGGAGGGGAATATTACACATGGATCGTTCATTACAATTACAAGCGTAATTGCTCGGCTGGTTAGAGCCCACCGCCCCGTCTGCAGCCAAAACGCCGCCGGCAGCTTCATAAGGTTAGACAATCACACAACGCAATTTGATTCCGGCACAGTCATCCACTTGTTGGCCGCTTCAGATGCGCCGCCTTTATTTGAACGGAGAATTTGTGGTTCTCCCCTCTGCTTTTTTTTTTTTAGGAGATTCAATTCTAGTCGTGCTCGAATCGGCATCGGAGATCTTTCAATTTGGAGATTCTGAATTCTTGGAGACTTGGCATTGTCGTTTTCTGACGTTAGTCCCCACACAGAGGCGATAAAACTGTTAGATGAGTTTTCTCTACAGGACAATCTCGAATCAGACGTTCTCCTTTTAGGCTTGAGTTCATTCAGATTTATGGTGAGGATTCCTGGATTCTGATGCCTTATTCTCTCTGAAATATGGCAGAAGGAAAAAGGCTAATCGGTCGGTCTCCATAGTCCTAGGTTTTCTTCCGTATTACCGTTTGGCATTCTGAATTATTGAGGATCCGTTTGCGGTTGTCACCCGGCTTCAATGCCTGCACTGTAAGTGTTCTTTTTCTTTATTTTTTTTTAGTTTTAGTGACAGTGGAATCTAGGACAATAAAAAGCCAACATTCTCAGGCACAGATCTTTTCTGGGTCGCCTCTTAATGTGACTGCGAGGTCTTGTGAGGATCCAACAAAATGAAAAATGGTGGCGATTGTCGTCGATGGCAAAACATCCCTTTCCTCGGTTACGAGGTGCTCTGGCGACGCGGCGCGAGCGTAAACGGCAGGTGAGGGAGCGGGTGAGAGATGGATCGCCCGACGGCGGTGCTCATCTAAAAACGTGGTTGTCATCCAAAAAGTTGTAACGCAGTGAAAGTCGCGTCTTTGGGAGCTGGTGAAAAATACATGACTGCTCTTTTCATTTGACATTCTCCCTTCAAGATGGAGTCAATGACAGCCGCAGGCGCTCTCAGTGTGTATTTCATTCTCACTCCTTTCTGCCACTTCTGCTTTTGTAGCGGAGGGGGGGGGGGTAATTATGATATCTAAGTGTGTTAGCATCACGTAGTCTTCTTCCTTTCTACGTCTGAGTGGACGTGTGCAAGACTTTCTTCTTTCGTCGGAGAGAACAATCAGAATAATATTAATTGAGTCTGTTTGAGGTCAATTTTCTCCCGCGTCGGCATCATGCGGAGTTCTATAAACCAAATTGTTTATTATCAGAAAGTTGCATAATAAAGAAAACCTCAGCCTTTCATTCATTTCATTCTACACCCTTTTTGGATTGGAATTGCTGCTGCAGCAAAACAACTTCTCTTCTCACTAACTTTGTACGGTTTGTTGCTTCTTTACGGGCACACTTGGGAAGTGGACTTACATTATTTTACTTTTACACAGAAGCCAGAGATGCCAGAATACAAAATACTTGAGGCATGAGTGTTAAACGCCACACCCCTTTTTATTCATTCGACCTTCACTCTCAACGAGAGGTTAGCAAACTTTGGCGCTTGAGGGCCACGGTCAAATTTTAAAACCGACAAAAGTGCCTAAACAAATAAATTAATGTTCATAGTCCGACATGAGTCTTTTTTGTGCAGCGGCTCTCTCAGGCCGGCCACCCTGAGCCAAGTTGTGTTGGCTCTGCCTGATTTAAATCAAAAGGTGAATAAACTCAAAAATGATATATGTAGGCCTCTGTGCGGGTGTCGCCTCAAAATGCACGCAACCGCATCAGAGAACTTCGGGTGGTCCAACGCCACCGGGCCACTGTTAAAGTCGGACCTTGATTTCAACCCTTGGTGAGCTGGATTAAAGAACAGCGCAAGCCCAGGGTGCCATACTCTGCTTTCCACACGGGCTCGCCGACAGCTTCTGGGGCGACGTACCCCCCCCATTCCTTGTGTGTGTCATTTTTTTTTTTTTTAGGCAGTGTTTAGTTTATTACCTCATTGATGAAGTCTCCGATGTCTCCGGGGTGGGGGGCGGCAGACCTCATGGGGTACTGTGGCTCGGGGTGGAGGGGTCTCTCATCAAGACGTCGGATCCCTACGGGCTTGATGGCGTCGGGTTCTAATGTGTCCGGCTGCTGGAGCTGACTCAGGTCGTAATCCTACAGAACGGAGAGAGGGAGGAGGGGGGGAGGGCGTCAATGCTTTGCGTGATAGGACCACTGCCCTGAGAGTGCTTAATGCGCAGTCGGCGCTCTGAGAGTATAACTGTGAAGCGGTGAAAACATCAGAGGCGTTCCTACGAATGTGCGGCGGCCACAGGAAGGCGCAGACTCTAATCAAATGGCCAGACGCGACACGGTGGCTATGCATAAGCCAGAGCTAATCCTATTAACATTACCACGGCAACGCTAAGTCATGGCCGGGAGAGGGAGTGAATGGCCGGATGGTATCGGCGCGGCAGAAGATATGGCGTGCCTAATAAGCATGCGTGATGGATGCTCCCAAATCGCTCCATCTCTAATATCCCCCCCCCCCGTTCAATGCCGGTGTCGTACTTCCAGCGTCTTGCCCACAATGTGAAGTCGAAATGAAAGGTACACCTCCTCTACTCCACACACATCAGTATCATCTCCTGTCTGACTGGATTATTCATGTGTACACTCATGCCAGTAAGCCCCGAGGCTGTGTTGGATCAGAACAGTGGTCATCACACAAGAATGTCATCTATCATCTTAGGTTCGTTACAGGCAGACTCCTGCCGGCGTTTTGATTTTTTAAAAAAAATGTATTTATTTTTAAGATCACACACCAGAGAGGGTTACAAGAATTGAAGCACCGCCACGTTATTGGCCGTAGCAAGCGAGCAGGCTTAATGACAGAGCTAACCCCGTTCATGACCCACATTCGACATGGCAGGTTTCAGGATTTGTCCATGCTTCTGAAACATGGCAAAAGCACATTGTATTCTGTTTTTTTTTAGATAAAAAGGAACAATGTGAAGATAGGGAGTGTGCTTTTTAAGATGTGTTCGAACAGTAGCGACGTAGCCTGACTTTGCTCGTACTTTTAAAGTCGTCCGGTGTGGTAATCGCTCACGAATCAAACTTAAGTGGTGTTCAAGTACCCTTTTTTTTTTTTTTAAATCCTAATAAGAGTTTCATATCTACCAGGCAATCAGTACGAATTTGTATGAAATATACTTTTAGCCCAAAAATATCAAATAATGGGGGAAAAGAAACTTGCAACCCTCCAAAGTCGTCAACGTAGTGAAGTGTACGGATTCCTCCATTTTCCTTCTTGCATGCATATAACGCTCGCTAAGTCACGCCGTCTCCGCGTTAATATGCAGGCGACTGATCGGTTTGTTTACGGCAACAGCACGCCGGTGTGCAGCTATATAATCAGCCGCTTTTGGCCGAGCTCAACTTGATCATCTGTCTGCCTGTGATAGTGACTGCTTCACAGTGCAGCAGCAGCTCAAATCATACACTGTGAGAGCACCAAATGGACTGACACTTCAATTTCCTCCCTGGTGGGAGATACGGAGAACAGAGGTGGGTATTATACAGACCACAGCGCCAGGGAAGGCAGGTCCATTTTTTTTTTTTAGCCAGTACTGATTTCCTGGACAGCGCAGACGAGGCCATTTTATCCTGCCGTCCTTTGCGCCATTTAGAACGGAAGCTTGTTCGCTCTCACTAAAACGGCAGCTCGGACTTCATTTGCTTTTGAGCAGCATTACTTTCTCTTTCGACAAAGTTTGTGCTTTTTCTACGTGGGCATAAATACACAGGAGGGAGCGCTCGCTCTCTCTGTCTCTCTGCCTGCAGATGTTTTGACAATCTTGTAGTCATATTGTTACCTTCATTATTGGCGCTCAGCAGATGCCTGTCTCCAAATGACATCAGCGCACCAATTACAAGCCTCCCAGGATGATTTGCCGCCGTGTCAGGTCAGCGCGGGGTCTCCCGCTTATTTGTGCAATATGCGAAAGCCACTGCCGCACTTCAGCCGAGAGAATAGCCTATGTGGAATAACGCTTTTTTTTTTTTTTCTTTTCCCGCCGCATGAACTGATTCCGTTGTGCTAACAAGGGGTCATTATGACAATTGAATTTGTGTCGCTACATGCCTGATCAGCGCAACGAGATGCAGAGATGCGACTTTATTTATGCCTCTGGCGCTTGTTCAGGATGTGGGTGCGAGTGTTTGGGTTGGAAAGTGAAACGCGGTTGCACTGGAGAACACACGTCCAGTATTTACAGAACCAAGTGGACCGTCGTGTGTTTGTATTATTGATTCTACTGTTCTGACCTGGTGCAAAACTTTCGCCGTTAATCGTCGACTTCCCAATTTAGTGACAGACGGAGTTGTAAGTGTTCTTGACAAGAATATCGTCTATGCAGCCCACTCGTGGAAACGCAGCATTCGGATTCATATTGCGTTTGCGGAATATGAGTTAAGCAGTAAAATGCCCCCATTTTCAGCCATCTGAGGGGGCGGCCATTTTGTCAATTTCTGTCCACTGAAAACGACACATTTGCTCAAGTAAGCAGCTCACCTGTTTTCTGATTTTGGATTTTACTCCTTAACTCATATTCCACAAATGCAATCGTGATAAAAATGCTGTGTTTACACAAGTGGAGGCACATTGATCATGTTATTGCAAAGAATTTTTTGTGCATTTTAGGATGTCACGTGACGTCAAAATATTTGAGACAATCTAATGAACGTATACATTCTGATGTTTCAGACCTCGCTTTGGAGACATTTTCCCGGACCACAATGCAGTCTTAGTCATCCTTTGGAGTGGGAATTTTCCATTCAAATAGCTGATTGCTTGGCAAAAACAAGTGCGTTGAGGGCTTTTCGAATAATCCGTAGTGTTATAGAGGTTTTACTCTGTGTGTGAGTGCGTGAGTGTCACATCATTCCCACCTGATCCTCTTCTCCGCCGCCTTCCTCATCATACTTGAGAATGTTGTCTCGCACGTCATCCTCAGGATCGATGAGCAGTTGCTTGGCTTGGCGTTCTTTATCGCGCCGCTTCATCCAAACCACAAAGAGTAGCACCAGAACTGCGAGGCGCACACACACACGCACGTGGCGTTGTATTACAAAACGGAACCGTGCTCATATTTTCATTCACGCGTAATCGGATCCCGTGTCTTAGCTTTTCAGGCCGGATGTCGACTGTATATTTGTTTGCTAATCCCGCGCTAAACTAATCTAATCATCGTTGGGATCATGTTTAGCTGCCGTGCTAATCTGCGACGGCAGCGTTTAGGTGACACTCACTGAGGAGGATGATGATGCACAGCAGGATGGCGATGATGGCGCCCGTGCCCAGGCCGGCGGCCATGATGTGCTGCTGGTCGGTGCAGTCGCCGTTGATGTCGCACTGGCACACTTTGACCCGCAGGTGCGAGGTGTTGAACAAGGGCAGGTTTCCTGAGTCGGTGATGATGATGGGCAGTTCGTAAATGCCGCTCTCCAGGAAACCGATCTTCAGGCGCAACTGAGCGTAGTCGCCTGTAGAGAAAATCAAGACGGCAGAATTACTTCAAAGTGGGCTTGTTTGGGTCATGCTCGTTGCCGCACACAAATGGCACCTTTCCTCATATAGTGGTCTCACTCGAACAACCGCCGTGCCCCGATTGTTTGGTGAGCGTGCCTCACTCTTCCCTTAAATTGACGCCGGAAAAAATGTGCAGTAATTGTAATTACGTTTCATAGCCACAATTGTTCAAACACGGACATTAACGAGTTAACTGCTGCGCTTGTTTCAAAGGTGGAGACTCACTGGTCGATAATGTTCAAGGCATCTTATTTGTTCTGCTGATTTTTTTTTTCTCGCCATTCCACTAAAATTTGAAATGATAAATTACACTTTGACTTGACCTAAATTGTAATACAGTACTGGAATGGTAATGGTGATTATTGCAATTGCAAAAATTGGCAACGTATATGGGTCTGTGTGAGAAAGTCCAACTTGCATTAGCATATCAAATCCAAAAACAAGGATTTTCGATGGGGAGGCTCACAAATCTACCGAATGATGTTGGATAATGCTGCTTAAGCTTAAAACTCCTCGCTGCGATTATCCAATAAAGATACATTGTATTTCAACAGAAACGTCTCTCTCGAGCGAGTTTATTTGAGCAAAATGTGCAGAACGTTTCATTAATTGTGTTACAATGCCTCGATTCTCTCCTGGCACAGTCAGGTTTTTGTATTGAAATATTCTATAACAACTTTAGCATGCGTGGTTTCTTTTGGCGGGCATTTCTTATCCTGGGATCTTCAAATGTTATGATGGTGCGGCAAACCAGCGGTGCGATATTGACCTAGCATGCTTAAAAATTGAGTTGCTTTTGCTTTTTATAGTCATTCTAACTAAACTGCATCATCAAAGGTTCAACGGCGTCAAAACCATGTCCATCGCCTTCCGTACCGCTGATCCTGGTGATGGTCCAGTTCCTCTTCACGTCGACGGGCAAGTTGGCCAACTCAAAGGCAAAAGGCCCGGCATTGGGCATCAGGTCGCCGTCGATCGCCGTGATGTTGATGGCGTTGGGCTCGGGCTTCTCGCATATTTCCACTTCCTGGGGGAACACCCTGGGGGCGTTGTCGTTGATGTCAATCAAGTAGATCTGCAGCGTGCCCGTGCCGGTCGCGGAAGGATTGCCTGCAATGCCATGAAACACAACATGCCTACACATTTACGCAAATCTTGAATGTTGATTGTGGACTCATCATGCGGTGGGCAGACAAGAGGAGGGTGACTTTTTGTGTTTCCTAACAGCTCCGTAGTCCAGCGGGATTGGCCCCATCCCAATGGCATACTGATTTAAGAAACTAATCTCAAGTGAGGCGGCAGACAGAGACATTTGGATCCTGTGAGTGTGTGCATGCGGGGGAGAGAAGGAACGTCTTCCTGACCAAGGAAATCGGATGGGAATACTAAAGCAGCAAAACAGAGGCCACTGTCGCTCCTCTCAGGCTCCCTCTATGTATTCACTGTGCTAAGAGGCTTCGTTAGCATTCGGGCCACGCTCAAAGGAGCCAGTCATCCAGTCCTGACCCATTAATACTGAGAAACCTCTTTTCTGGCAAAGTTTTAAGCCTGTTGGCCGACGCTATGATCTGCAGAACAGGGTAAACCCGAACAGAGGTAAATCCACTTCAGGGAAAAGGCGAATTGATCCATGCAATCGGATGTTTCTCATATTGTTGACACATTAGCCTTCAGGTGAACGGTGGTCAGTGGTTGACTTGAAGACGTGGTGGGTGTTTTGTTGTCGTCACACAAGTAGCTCAATTAGAATTGGAAAAGTCATCACCTTCTGACAGAAGCGGCGAAACCATGAAAGCAGCGCGTTTATACCCACCGTTGTCAGTGGCCATGAACGTGGCATTGTACATGCTGTTCTTGACAAAAGGTGATTCTCTGTCCAAAACGGCCATTGTTGTGATTCTGCCGTTGTTGGGATCAATCCTCAGCCAGTTGGCCGGATCGGACAGTTTGGTGTAGCTGGTGAAAAGACAAACGCATTCAGAATCACCTTACTGAGCTTCTATCAAAGCTGAAAAAGGCGAAGTCTGTTGTGGTCCATTTCGGGGGAAAAAACAGACAAAGCGTGTGAGGCAACCAAACACTGAATTGAGGTCTGATGATGGAAGACGACATGAATATTCACCGATGAGAGCCATTCGTGTCATCACCGTTGCCGTTGTGGTTTAAAACATCGTGGCAGAAAAAAAAAAAGCAAGTGTTGCGCGATGTCAACCTCCTACCGGATACTTTGCTGCATGAAGCGATCCGGGTCCTGCGCTGTGAAGGTGGTCAGCATGGACTCGGCCGGCTTTCCCTCTTCCAATTTAATGAGTTTGGGGTTGGGGTCGAAGTAGGGGCTCTCGTTGACGTCCAGCACTCGTATGGTGACGGTGGCGGTGGACTGTCGGGGAGAGTGAATGCCTCTGGCGAGGGGCACCTCGTTCCTCGCCTCCACTGTCAGCACGTACACCCTGTTCATTTCGTAGTCAATCGGCTGGGAAGACGCAGGAGACAGAGACAGCGAGGCATACGTCAGCACGTGGAATATGTTGCGAGCCAAGGAGGAACTTGTATTAAATGGTGGCAAATGGTGTGAGAGTAACGAGGCAAATTAAAACATTTCCAATCCTCCTCTCGAAAACGCTTCCTGTGTAAGCCCCACAATAGACTTGACTATTCGGTGCCTTGGTGAATTAATGGAGAGCCGCAAGCCCGCCAGCTTCTTATTAATTACTTCTTCTGTTTGAAATACAAATGAGAAGACACGACTCGAATTAATCTGGCTGATAAACAACTATTATCTGTTAAGACTTGCTCCTAAATGCCACTGAATGCTTGTATTGTTGAGTGCTGCATTCGTGCCTCGATAGCTACAGTACAAAATAATAAGACATTCTTGTACACATCGAAAGCGGGGATCCTCAACCGGTGGGCCGCGGTCAGCTGTATTAAAACCATTTCAAGTGAACTTTTGAGGTACGATTAGCGTGTTTGTAGTCATGTGCTTATGTATTTGGGTTGACCCAAAACACAAAAAGCGTAAAGATACACAAATGGTGACCTTACCTTGACAACCGTCACCAGGCCCTCGTTATTGGTGGGATCAGTGGGCACGGAGAACCTGCCGGTGGGGTCGCCCCCGGTGATTTTGTAGACGGCGTTCCAGTATTGCGTGTTGGGTTGGTCCTTGTCAGTCACCGTCAGGTTGGCCACAATCACGTTCACGCGGTTTTCGTGCACCTCGCCGAAAAACTGCATGAATAAAGCATGAGGATGTAGACGAGCGGGCGTACCGTTAGTTGTGCCGGGACCGGTGTTGGGTAAACAAGACACGGAAGCTATCTTATCACGCGGTGGCGGTCATCTCGCCGCCCGTTTTCATCTAACAACACCAAAGTAACATCACGTCTCACTCTAAGTGCTTTTTGCGCTCCCCGTCGTTGCATGGGAGTGGGCGGGAGTAACTCCACGCCCGGCTGACTGCTTGTGTAGCTGAACATCAACTAAATACGAGAGCGGCGCCGTATTGACGCTGGTCAGAGTGGCGGCGTTCGCCGCTTACCGTGTCAGCCGTGAACTCGGGCGGGTTGTCGTTGATGTCGGTGACTCTGATGACGGCGGTGGCTGTGTTGGAGAGGCCGTACATGGGGTTGCCCTCGACGTCAGTGGCCTGGATGATCAGCATGTACTGAGGCACTTTCTGCAGAGGAAAATCGTGAACGGTTTGAGAATCATATAGCAACTGTGTGGCCATCTCTTATTTCTGTTGCTGCCAAACAAGAACAATCGATACGATTCACTTCACTTAAGATGGTGACGGTTTAGATTCAATAAACTGACTTTTCATTATTTCTGATGGGGGGGGGATCCAACATTCCAATGACAACAGATTCTGTTTGAATTTGGCAGTCCCATTGTAATCGAATTAAGAGTCAAATAATAATGTAGATTGTGGAGGATTTATACTGGTTCCCTCACAGGCTGATGAGGCGCCACCAAATTGACACAGTTAAAATGGCTTTCTTATTCCTATGACTAATATTGATTTATTCCCCAGGGAGGGAAGGAGTGAGTTGCAGCACACTTTACTGTACACATGCATGAAGTTGACAAATGACGACGTCCACATTAACAGTTACTCGGGTGATGGACTAGTCACTCGGTAATGAGAATAGGGCAAATTACTTTCACGGTGGCAACTGTCGCACATAAAACCGCGGCCCCAAGGCGGAAGTGATTGAACAGCGAGCATGCCAGATTGCCCTCACTAGGATTACATCAACCGGCATGTGCTTTATATTTCATTTTATTTATTTCCTCCCACAGCTCTGTGAGCCAATTAGGGGGAAAGGTGGTTGTTTACAGCACAAAAGAAGGATAAGTAAAAGACGCGCGCTTTGGAAATGAGGACAGAGAATGTGAGAGGAGGGGATTATTAAAATGATCGGCGATGCGTGCAACATTCTTGTCGGATTAAATGTGAGTGGAAAAAGCCAAGGCCGGCTCGGCTTGAATTTACGCGGTAATCAGCAAACGTACTTAGGCTCATTGGCTCTCTATTAACAAACATGCCCAAGTTGTGATTGCCAACATATTTAACAAACAATTGCTTCATTTATGAAAAAAAAAACAAACAGAAAACACCAAAAGCAACCCACCTCTCGGTCCAAGCCTGCTGCCACAGTAATGATGCCTCCGGTTTTATTATTGATGGTGAACATGTTGGAGGTGGGACTGTCTGGGTTCTGAGACAAGATCTTGTAGCTGATCATCCCGTTTGCAGTTTTGGGATCATCTTTATCCACCGCTGTTACCGTCATGACAAATGTGCCTTTTTGGACAGGATGGCAAGCACGTATTTTTTACAAGAAACAAAATAAATACGGTGTGACAATGCGGTGGGACGTTTCTTTATATACTGTGTTGACGCTTACCTGGCTTGGAACCCTCAGGGACGGTGCCGTTCCAGATGGGGTGGTTGAATTCGGGCCTGTTGTCGTTCATGTCAATCACATTGATCACAATGTCGATGGGGTTTTCTACTTGGTTGCCGTTCAGGTCCACCGCATGAGCTCTCAGCTGAAGGAAGACAAAGTCAGACTTGAAGGGGGACGCTTGATCAGGAAAAGAAATAAATAAATACAAATCTCACCATTTTAATCGGGTCACCTAAGACAATTTTTACTCACCATTTGTTGTATTCATACTTGATGGACAGTTTGTGTCAATATAACGCAAGATAACACGATGAAAACGTGGCCGCATCAATAATTCTAGCTCACCAGTATCGTCAGCTTCCCAGCTTTAAGAGTAATAATCAGTAATGATGAAAAAAATGAAGCTTCGTGATATTATTTGACTCCTCGAGATGGTGATCTCCTTTTAAAGATAACTTGCGCAGCACCATGTATCTATTACATTCCCACTGGACTTTAAAGCAAGTGTGCCATCTGGAGGAGCCAGAAACTACCACAAGTGCTTCATGAAGCTTCATTTATCCATCGCTACTTAAGTCAAAAAGTACCTTTCCAAGATCATACACTCAAGTTTTGGCTAAGTTGTTTATCCGGTGCTCTTCCAAGGTTCTCATTCAGCCATGATTCCTTCTCTTCCGTCTTTGCAAAAGGCTAGGTTAAAAGTATACTGCGATGTCATCCAAGTGCGACTGCAGAAGAGAGCACTCGTTGAGAGCTCAGGATTATCTTCATGTATCTAACACACACACACACACACACACACACACGCATGCACACACAAAATCCTGAAATTCTCAGACGGATAAATCTAGTTCTCCGAGCGCCACATCATGCAACAGCTCCCCCTCACAGTGCTCCTTTTTACTTTTTATTAGTGTTTGCTTGCTCTTATTGGCATCAACTGAGGCACAACATCGATATACCCGCCAAGACATCGTGAACATTGGATATCGATGCGAAATAACCATCACAGAGGAATTTTGCTATGATCGCAAAATTCCGAACGAACTGGCGAGGCTGCCCGGCTCACCATGGCTGGTCATCGGGGCCGGGAGGCGGCGCAGGCGACGCAGAGAGAGGAAGCAGAAGCGAGGCTGCAGGTCCGGTGTCTTGCAACGGCTGCGACGGCAGCCCCATAGGCAACCACTACCGAGTCTGCACCTCACCAACGCCAGATCCGTGGTCCACAAAATCGACGACCTGGGATTACAAATCCTGGGAAACCGCTATGTGCGCGATAGCAGTGTGATCGTCGTCACGGAAACCTGGCTGCACGCAGACGTCCCCGACGCTAGCATCCAGCTGGCCGGGCGCTCGCTACATCGCGCGGATCGGACGAGGGACACCGGTAAGAGGAGGGGCGGGGGGCTCTGTGTTTACGTGCATGAGAACTGGTGCGGCGATAGCACGATCGTCGAGAAGCACTCTTCCCCCGACATCGAGTTCATGTCCGTTAAATGCCGGCCTTATTTTCTCCCGAGGGAGCTAACGGTAGTGATTGTCACAGCTGTTTACATCCCTCCCGACGCTAGCACTAGCACGGCGCTCTCGCTACTCGCGTGCGTCATCAATAAACATCAGCGGGCCCACCCTGATGGCGTTCACGTAGTAGCGGGAGACTTTAATAAGGCCAATTTAAAGACTGTACTCCCAGAGTTTCACCAGCATGTCAAGTGCCCAACGAGGGGAGACAACACTCTCGACCATGTGTACTCGAACATCAAGCACGCATACAGAGCCCTCCCACTCGCCCCTCTCGGCCAGTCAGACCACCTGTCCTTGCAGCTCGCACCTGCGTACACCCCTCTCAGGCGCAGATTCAGGCCTACCACAAAGACTGTGAAAACCTGGCGTGATGACGCCATGAGTGAATTACAGGACTGCTTTCATGACACAAACTGGGACCTCTTTGATCATCAGGACCTTGATGTCTACACGCACTGTGTACTGGACTACATCAAGTTCTGCATGGAAACTGTGTCCCAACATAAGACTATACGGACCTTTCCAAATGCGAAGCCCTGGATGTCCAGCAGGGTTCGCTCTCTCCTCAAGGCCCGTGACGCTGCCTTCAGGTCAGGCGACAAAGCCCAGTACAGGGTGGCTCGTGCTGACCTGAGCAAAGGCATCAAGCTAGCCAAGGCAACCTACAAGGGGAGGCTGGAGGCCCACCTTGCCAGTAACAGGCCACGGGAGGTGTGGCAGGGTCTACGGAGCATCACCAACTTCCGTGGCAGCAGCACGACCTCTGTAGACCCGAGTGCATCGCTGGCAGAGGAGCTTAACTGCTTCTTCGCTCGCTTTGACTCGCCCCAACCGTCACACCCCCGCACTTCAAGCTCCAACTCCCCCCCACTCATCGTAGAGGAACACGATGTGAGGCGCGCGCTCCTGGCGGTCAACCCCAGGAAAGCTACTGGACCCGACGGAATACCAGGCAAGGTCCTCAGAGCATGTGCCCACCAACTGTCACATGTTTTCTGCAGGATCTTCAACCGCTCCCTGGCTCAGGCAGTCATCCCCTCCTGCTTGAAAACTTCCACCATTATTCCTGTCCCCAAAAAGTCACCAGCCGTCCACCTGAATGACTACCGTCCTGTTGCTCTCACACCAGTCATTATGAAGTGCTTCGAGAGGCTGGTTCTCCAGCACATCAGGGACTGCCTTCCTCCCACTCTGGACCCCTACCAGTTTGCATACCGGGCTAACAGATCCACTGAGGACGCCATCGACACTGCTCTGCATGTTGTGCTGGGCCACCTGGAACGACAGCAGAGCTATGCAAGGATGCTCTTTGTGGACTACAGCTCGGCATTCAACACGATCATCCCAGACATCCTCGTCGCCAAACTGGACACTCTCGGCCTCCCTGCCCTCACACGCATCTGGATTAAGGACTTTCTGACCAACAGACCCCAGACTGTGTTGCTCGGCCCCTACACGTCCTCCACCCTCATGCTGAGCACCGGTTCCCCCCAAGGATGCGTGCTGAGCCCTCTCCTGTACGCCCTCTACACCTACGACTGCAGCCCGGCCCACGGCAACAACACCATCGTCAAGTTTGCTGACGACACGACAGTGGTCGGTCTGATCTCGGAAGGTGACGAGACAGCCTACAGAGAGGAGGTAAAGAGACTGACAACTTGGTGCAAGGACAACAGACTGCACCTTAACTCTGCTAAAACAAAGGAGATTGTCGTCGACTTCAGGAGGAACAAGACGCTGCCGCCCCCCCTCTGCATCGAAGGCGTGTGTGTGGAGAGGGTCCACACGTTCAAGTTCCTGGGAGTACAGATCTCCGATGACCTTTCTTGGAGTCACAACACCACAGCAGTGGTAAAGAAGGTCCGCCAACGTCTGCACTTCCTGAGAGTCCTCAGGAAATTCAACCTGGACAGGAAGCTGCTGCTGGCCTTCTACCACTCGTCCATCGAGAGCCTGCTGACGTACTGTGTCTCCACCTGGTACAGCGGCTGCACTGAGGCGGACAGAGTGAGGCTCCAGAGGACAGTCAAAACAGCGCAAAGGATTATTGGCTGCCCTCTCCCCCCACTGTCGGACATCTACACCGCCCGGTGCCTCAGAAGGGCTCTCAACATCGTCAATGACAATACCCACCCAAACTCACACCTGTTCGACCTGTTGCCCTCTGGCAGGCGCTACAGATGCATCAAATCAAGGACCAATAGACTGAGAAACAGTTTCTTTCCGAGAGCCATCTCCATACTGAACTCTCACACACACACGAGACCACCCTAACCTCGCAAAACAGCATTGTGATGTGTTTCTATATGCCCTATTCAGTACTGAATTCCATTGCACTGTCTTCTTTATTTATCTAATTTATATATTTGTCTGTATTATTGTTGTATTGCACTGGAGAGGGGAGCCCTCTAATCTCGTTGCACACTTGAGTACAATGACAATAAAGGGATTTCTATCTATCTATCTATCTAACAAGTCTTTATTGAGTCTGAGCAGACTGTTTAGGCTACACACGACCCTGGTGCACATACCAACCCGAGGGAAAGTACAACACTGCCAGCGAGAGAACAAACAGGCCGATCATAAGGAAATCATTAGGGCTTGACTTACATGGAAGTTGGGAATATGCTCTCTATCCAGCGGCTTGTTAACCGTGAGCTCTCCAGAGATGGGGTCGATGAGGAAGATGCCAGTGGGAGGTTGGTCAGCGCCAGGGCCTGTCACGCTGTAGCGCAGCGATCGGTTCTTGTCGTGGTCCGAGCGGATCTGTGGGTGGAATGATATGTGACCACGTAGACTAAAAACTTGACTCGTAATGGAACGATGCGGAGTTTCTGTAGTTGAATGCCAAAGATAATTTTGTATTCCAAAATGTATTCCATTTCTAACAATTGGCAAGCCAACCCCACATCTCAGATACTATGTCCAGCAACTCTCTTACATATGCTCATAACGTCCTGTAGCTTGAGTGTCTTATTGACAAATCATTTCAATATCAGGCATCCTATTGATTTTTGTGTCATATTGAAGTTCTGCCAGGACCTGGATATTTTTTTTCCATTTCGCTGTAAGTTGAGATCCTCTGCACCTTCTTCCGGGTCCACGCTGAGCATCTCATTTCCTCCTGATAATATTATCCACTAAGCCCAGAAATATCTCATTTAACGTGGCTTGTGTTAATATAATACATACAAAATGTGTGTAGAGGACCCGATAAGAGATTTAGCTTAATATACTGAGAAGGATCTCCTTAACTGTCCTGAGGAGTGCTTGTCCTTTGTCAGCCACCCACACCAAGCCACAACCGCAAGACTGTTGTCAATAAAAGGCAGCTGAATGTGTCCTTGAGCCATGATAAAAGCACAATAATATCTAAGGAACGACTGCGCTAGTGAGCACTTGTACTTTCTCTCTGAACAGGTTGTACAGTATGGCCCTTTAAACAAAATAAGGCAAGGGCGGAGGGGATGACCTTCAGCAAAGGGCTGTAAATACGAAACAAGTCTCGCGGTTGTGACCTTCTGAGTGGAAGCTCTGGAAAATGGGGGAAGCTACAAGGTTGTCATATCAAGCAAAGAAGCCTTTTTCACTCAAGATATGAGTGGAGTATGACTTTGTGTGTTTGTGCATGTGTGTGTGGGCATGTGAGGGCTTACCATAACAAGCTCTTTTGGGAATGGACCTCGCATGTTCTCCGCGACATTGATTGGGGGAATGACCCAGTCTCTCTTCATGCGTTTCAGCTGGCTGTCCAAATTCCGAGATGGAAATGCTATTTCCCTCAAATCCTTGGACACGGCCGGATGAGAAGCGGGTTCCATGACCTGGAAAAAATAACATTGTATGATTTGCCATGTAAGCGTCTACAAGATAAATAAAGCAGAAGCATGTTATTTATGGCAACACATGAACTCAATTTATAAGTAAGTTATAGTCATACAATTAGTATAAAACAGTCAAATCAACTGTTCAGTGTGCCACAAACTGTTTGTCTTTCTGAGTTGGAGGACCGCAAAGTGGTCAGTCAACCACGCTCGTAACTCAGTTTTTTTAAATATCCAATCAATAATACCCAGTGAAACGAGTTCATCTGTTTCAGCACCGCAAATCGACACCCTTTTTTTGTAATGTCTTATCCGTAAAGAAACACGCCAATTATGTGAGGACATGAAATGGGTTTATAAAGCATCGTGAGCAGAGTGCCTTGAAAGTGGGCGTGGCCTAGCGGGTGACACCGGGGACATGGCTGGTCAGCTGCAGGACGTAAGCTGAGGCTTGCAAAACAAGGAAGAAAATCTGTGTAAAATCGAGGACCCCTTTGAAACTATTTAGGATCCTGGTCTGAGAAGTCTCAACTTTTCATCTGTTTGTGTGACCAATAACAAAAAAAATACCTCTAAGTTTATTTTGTAGTATAAATTGGGCAAAAAAAAAAATCTATATTGAGTAATCACAACATAAAGCAACTCAGGCAAAATGGCAGGCATAACTGGCAAAAACTAGAGGCACTGGTTCGTCACTCAACTACTCCATCAAAGGAACAACCTGAAGCAAACTATGGCAAGTTACGCTCTATACTAACTAACATTATTTTGCCCCATACGACACTGGCACTGAAAGAGCAGATCAGAACACTCAGAGAGAAAGTAATAGCTCATTAAATTTCCTCAAAATGCCGTCAGATGCCCTCCCTGGTCTGAACAATCAACATTACAGCACAATTCTCCTTGACATGCTCTGCCGTTATGCAGTTGGTGCAGCAGCAGGACTACACCAGCAGCACCGCTTGGCTTTAAATGGCAAACCTCATCTCATGTCCTGATCAAATGCACCCACACAGACACAACCGGCTCCCATAATGGATCTGCCATCCTCCCTCAGCTGTAATGAATGAGATTTGAAACAAAGGAGGATGGTACCTGCAAGCCAGACGCTAAACACACAGATGGCTCAAATTGCCTATGCTGCTCCAGAGACATGAAGGAGGGACTGAAGTAGTGCCATGGAAAGTTACAATAACCTTGAACGCACGGTGGGAAAGCACAACAACAATTAGGAGAAAAAAAAAATAAAAAAATTAAGTCAGCTCATCTCTTGATGTCATTCTACTAAACCAAGGTTGGGGAACCTACAGAATGTGGGCCATAAACGGCCTATGAGAGAATTTGATGCAGCCCATCATGCAATTGTAAAAACAAATGAAACCATTGAGGAACTCTTCCAAAAACCCACCATCATTTAACCCACAACTCCATCATGTAGTAAAAAAAACATTTGTAGAACATCGTTTCCCCACCCCTGTGCTCCACACTTTGAGCAGAACCACAGAAATGAATAACCACTTTCCCACCCCATAACGACCCGAATCTCTTACGCACACACTGACCACTAGACAGCTTTCACTAATCATGTTTGAAATTTGATTAGAGTGCTTTCACACACTGCACAAGTAACTATGCGAGCAGACACACAGAGAGCCGCCACGCTTTAGAAATATCTGTTACCTTATTAAAATGGGCATGAGTGAGAGGAGCAATTATTTGCAACCTGCGTTGGCAATGATGAATGGCGTGTTGGGATTGTTCACCTCGACGTCTATCTTATCTGTGAAGGCCCCAAACTACACACAAACAAACACACACACGCGGTTCGGAGCGCTTCAGGGCCTCAGCATTGAAGTGTGATTTTTACCCTTTATGAAAACTCCCTTGTTTCTGCTTCTTAAGTATTGCTTTGTGCTGCAGAGTTCTATTGGAGGTAGACATGTTCTCATCCTAATGAGGTTATTGTTTCGTTGGCAGTGATTAAAATGTCTCCCTCACTACGGCAGGAAAACTCACGGTGATAATTAAATTTAAAAAAAATAAATAAATAAATACAAATAAATCACTGACGTGATTAAGAAATCATCATGCATGCGATGCAGATGTGAAGCCTGATTTATGTGGTTAAAAAATAAATTTAAAAAAATTAAACAAATTAAAAACAAAAACAAAAAAAAAGACAGTTTACCTGTTTGGGAAAAGTATTTATCTTACCAACAGCAATGACTAATAGTGTCATTAAAAGCTCTACCCGCAGTCGCATTTGTGTGTGGCTAATGATGGTGCTTGGAGAGGCTGTGAAATCATTATCGGCTAAAACTTTAATTTAGTTCCTGGCTAAGAGATGTGTCTGCTGGCCTCAAGAAGAACACAACAATTTGTTTTGATCTGCGACCACAGTAGAATACGACGTTCCCTTTTTCCCGAAACGTTTACGAATGTGTTGTCGCTTTTAGTCCGAACATTGATGATGTAAATTGGGTGGAATATCGCTTTGGAGTTTGGACAAAATCTTTTGGGGGAAAAATAACCCTTAAAATATCCAACTGTCTATGCATCAAAAAAATTAAACGACGATGTTGATGCAACACTTGATTGATGATTAATTGATTTTTATTACCATTGTTACTTTCATTTTTGATTTCGTTCCTATTTCAGTTTGCGTGATACAATTCTCAGATTAAGAAGATAGACCAATTTTTTTTTAGGGTGATCGTTTTGAAACCCAAACAAATGCGAACTTGACCAGCTGTTTTTGACTTTGTCAGATCAACGGTTAACACAAGAGGTCTGGTCGTGGTCCAGCTGGTGTGTAGCAAGTAGAACCGAAAGAACACATGTCTTGTCTGTGTAGTCGTGTTACGCAGGCTCACATAATTCCCTGGCTCTCCCGTGAAAACCTACAACCTTAAAAAGCCTTCAGAAGTTTCTTTCATTTCCTGCCGACAAGACTGACCGATATGGCATGCGCTCTTCTTTAATGTGAACTTTCTCTTATCCTCGGCCAAAGACAATGTTGACATATGAGCACTTGGACGACGTAATTAATCGCAGGCGACTGTTTGTCATGTCCAGGAGAGCTCAAACAGATGCTCACTGTCTCGGAGAGATGGCGCAGAGGCAATAAGCTTACAATCGCAAGACGCTGCTCACTGAAATCTACTTTATGAGCAGTCGTTGCGCATCTGCTCTCGCTAGACGTTGACCGTGTTAAGTATATGTTTGGGCGCCAACTAAATTGACACATTAACTTTTAATTAGCAGGCATCCATCTTGTCTCATGGAACACCTGCTACAATTTGGGGAACTAGTCATCTGTGAATTTGCAGTGCGGGTAATCAGCGCAAGTTGATTGACGCAAGGGCAGAATGGATCATTGCCGTAAAATACGATGGACCAACAAAAATAAACTGGAGGTTCGATGGATTCACCGAAAAAGAACGTTAATAGATTTTCAACTATAAAGTTTTCTACTGAGATAGATCCTTTATTAGTCCCACAAATTTTAGGTGTTACAGCAGCAAAGATATAGATCACACAGTGTCGGCGGCGTAATGTAGCCATTAATGTATAACATTAGCAGCAGACATTCATAAAAAGCATGCAAATATACACAGTATAAACGTATCTAAGTGTATGGAAACACTCCTAATGCCTGTCCATTATATAGAGGGGGAAACGCTGTAATGATAATGATGCTGAATCTTTCTGGAAGTTCTTCAGTACCAGTGTCACCAAGTCATGATGTTGCTCGTCACAAACCAAACTAAATCAGACTAAATCAACAGCGCCAAATATTGCGCTCCATTTCGTCTTTGACACGATTCATCCAATGAATTCATCATTATGCCCAAACGAAGTAGATTCGTTGCTTCCTCACCTGCTGGTTGGTGGGCGTCAATCTGGCGAGGGTTATCCATTGCTGCTGAGTAGTGTCGTCAATGGCCTTGATCAGCAGCGCTGACGTCTGCGGCCCAGCGAGCTGCAGATTCCTGGCAGCCGAGACCACCCCGTTTGCTTCTATCCGGAAGTCCTCTGGGTCGTTGCATTCGAAGCGCACCAGACCCCCTCGGCCGCAGTCGAGGAACCTCACTGCAAGAGAGAGATAAAGTTAAGAATGAGCCCAGTGGTGAAAAACAATCCTTAAAAAAGGACACAGACAAAGGAGGTGGAAGACGGACAGCTCGACAAACACACAGAGCAACGGAAGGTCCACAAAGATTTTGTGATTCTCTCCCTCGTTCTCATAAATTATTCACTTCAAGCTGTGCCCCAAAGGTATCGCTCAAAACAGGTGCGGAGGACTATCGAGTTTGAAAAGGAGGCAACTGAAATTGAACTTTAAGAGCGATTACCGAGGTTGAGGGGATCCAAAAGTCGCAATCGCATGACGACAAATTTAATTCGTCGTGTATAATCAGCCTTCACACGCTCGCTTTGTTGCCCACAGCATTCTGAGGTGCCTTGGATGGATGAATCCTCCACGGGCACGAGTGAGGGCTTGTGATGTTTATTTCATCACAACATACACACAACACAGATGTACAGAGACGCCCACGACAGGTGTCTCATGGGGGCTTCCAGTCCGAGCGAGGGCCTCAGCGGCAGCGTTCCAACACCGTTACAAGTGAGTGGCAGTACAGTATAGCACAGCGCAAATGGATGGACGGACAAAGACTATTTCTCGACTATACGATCCTTTTGTCTTGGCCAGCTTCCCCGGCTAGCAACTCTCATCTCGACGGTGCACAAAATGGCACAAAGGCAAAGATGGAAAATCATTCTCCAGGTGGAGCGCTGCTGTTGCTGCTTTGAATTATTCAAGCAGATACGGGCATTATTTAACAAAAGCCTGCAAGGGGGCACCTCATCTTTCTTTCTGCTGCTCCCTTGGGGGCCTAAGACCCTCTCTGGAGAATCATTTGCACTTGGATGAAGTTCCTCTGGGCTTGAGCGGAGGATGTAGTATATCGACTTGGGACCAAAAGTTTAACCTCAAGGTCTAATTAATAGCTCGAACGTTCCACGCCCTGTTTGTAATAAAACCGTGATGACAGAGATGAATGTTTTCTTTATTACTTGGGCTGTGTGCAGTAGAAGACAGTGCTATACGTATATTTTTCCCGGTGACTTTAACTTCAATGATCCCGCAGATAATAGATCCGTAGATATGCCCGCAACTGTCTGCACGTCACATAGCAACAGGCGCATCCAGCATCAGATAATTTGATGACGTCAGCACTACGATGAGTACGATGTGACATAAATTACTTTTCACTTGCTTTGAAGGCAACCAGGCCAGGAGAATTTTGTGTCGGCTATTAAACTTCGCCATTCGCATTGCAGAATTCCTTCTTCATACACAGTCACCATCTCACCTCTGTAACAGTTCGGATGCGACCTCCAAAGGGGTAAAATTGCTGGTTTGACTTTGTGCCCCAATTCTATCTGTGCTGTTTATACAGAACAGCCACATGGGAAGAAAAGCTGAAAAAACCCCCAGATTTTTATACTCAAGAGAACATGGTTTCTCTGTCCTAGCTTTTGTCAAATGTATGCAGTCAGCGTGTTAAGCTGTGACTTGATAGCAATGTCCTCCCCCCTCCCCCGGCCTCGAGTTCTTTAGCTGAGCTAAGCTCAAACTCCTAAACATTGTCTGAAATTTGGCGATCACAACATCCCAGGGAGACTCCACATTCCAGACTCGCGCCACAAATTCCCAGCAAGCACAGCCACCTCCAATGATAATAAATGGCAATGTCCCTTGTGCGTGTATTCATTCATCAAAGTTGAAAAATCCAACGTGTCGGCAAAGCTATTGCAATCTCTATCGGGGACATATTGGTTCCCCACACTACAGGGCCGAACGTGATCTTGGCTGCCACGCCCCATCAGACATGTCGTCATGGGTACGACGATAAAGGCTTCAGCGCGGAAAGAAATGCCGATGCAGCAGGGAGGGGTCTGGGGGTTAAAAAAAAAGGCGGGGGTGGGTGGGACAAACGCGCCCGTCAGCATAATGGCCTGTCCAACTAATGCCCTGCACCGGGGCCCGGAATTACCTCCGACTCAATGATCCTATTCAACGTTTGTATGCCCCCCCCCATCACTGACAAGCAACACAAAAACCCTGGCTAACCCCAAGTACCATAGTGCCTCTCTATTGTTTGCGCCATCACGTGAAAATCCATACTCTGGCGCACGCAAGAGAGCAATCGCGAGACCTGAATTTAATTCAGTAATCTGGAATGTGGACTGGGACTGCACATTTTTCCCAATCCCAAATTTAGCCCTGCTTGACTTCTGCACTCCCTCTCATGTTCTGTAAATGAGACGAGCTGGAACAATCTCACGGGAGCTCATCCCATCATGCACCATCATTCCCTTCCAGGAAGTGAGGTCACCAAAAGTTGACAATTACCCCTTACAGATGTATACATATCGATCCAGGAACTACACCCATCCCCCACCCTGGCATATAAAATATCCGTGACTACAAAGCTAACCAAGTTCCGAGGAAGTGAGACGATGCAAATGAAAGCAGATGATCCCACTGAATGTGCGGCGCAAAACCTCCAAATTATTTACTGAAGTCATACTTCAAACCAGTCTAATCTGCAATTTTTACCACTGTGTAACAAGATTTTTGCTGCTTGGCGAAAATGTAGATGTTTGTTATTCTTTCCAGTTGCACTTTTCTCTAATTGCCTGTTTCAGGGATAATCTCCACAATCGACCTTTACATAATTGTCTGCTTTAATGCAAACTCCACAAAATGCCTTTGGAGAACATAACACCTTAAGCGAGAACTGGACCTAGATGACCTAGTCGGGGCGACTCGACTCAGGAGGTGATGATCTGCTCGGCTACAGAACAGAATCTAAAATCATTTGCAAACATTTCCTCCCATAAAACTCAAATGTGAAATTCTGTTACATTTCCTTTCATCTACACAACTCTGTATTCTTCAGACAGTCGTCCACTGCTTGAAGCTACAGCTTGGATCTGTAAATAAGGACATTTGCCTTTTGCCAGACTAAAGTCCTTGAAGGCGTTCTAATAATGCACTTCAAACGAGCAAAGCATTCCATGCGTTAATATTTGGTCTGAAAATATGCCATGTTTTTTTTTTTTTTTTTACATGAAAACATGACATTAAGTGTTCATGCTCCATTCAAGTGTCACCCTTAAACAGTTTATAAAAGTTCAAAACAACTCAACTCGGTTTGTGAGGTTGAATCATATTATTCGAGTTGTTTGTCACGTTGAATCGGAGCACTCCTGCTAAGAATACATTATGAAGATGTCCCCCGAAAAATGCATTCTGATACCACTTTTTCTTATCGCACTCATCCACATTGCAATACACAGTGATAAGCACCATGGCAAAATAAGTGGCGAACAGATTTGGATGCGTCACGGATTCAAGGAAACTGACCCGAAAGGATGTCATTTTCACATTTCTCAGTTAGTAATACGAAGAATACTTTCTGGCTCGAGTAACAAGACAAAAAAAATAATGAATCACCAAATACAGCGTTGCCTTCTTCTCTGTATATCTGTATTTGCATAGGGTACAAGAGGGGGGTGTGCTTTGACCAGGAGGCAAATACCATTGGTAGTCTAATCCCACATAAAGTACTAAGTACTCCAGCTAAGCAAAAGATATCTTAACGAAAACCAACCACTGTGAGCTTCTTACAGTGACATTTAATGATGGCCCCTTATTCTCCAGGCAAAAGCAGTTTATCTGCAAAAAGAGAATTCAAATTGACAGTCCTTTTGAAACTCTGGATGTCTGCGAGTTAGCCGCAAAGGACGCGCTCAGAGGGTGGTTATTTACAAGAGGTATGCTAAGCAAATTAGATTAGAATTAGAATACAGTACAATCACAGACAAGCATTGTGTGGGATTATTGTGTCAGTGGAGCCGCCAACTGATAAAGCTTAAGCGTCACCTTTCAGCACATATCGGCGCATAGCTGTGCTGATTTTAAGTGTAAGTTAGCTTGATACTATAATTAGTTTTAGGATGGCTGACAGGCCTTTAGCAAAGCTAGCTGGAAATGCATGAATGTAACCGTACAAATGAAAAAAAAAGTCATTTTCATAACTAAACATCGAGTCATAAAACTGTATATTGATACTTTTAATAAGGTATTTTAATTTCTAAATTTACATGGCTTCACGTGTCACAATGCAAAATTAGCGGATCAAAACAAAATGGCGGAAGCAGTGGCGTCAGCGCCAACAAGCATGAGGGCAGATGTGAACTAAAACATACATGATTCATGTAACTGTCCTGGCTTTACTTCTGAATTGTTAATATTTCTACTAATGCACGTTGAGCAACTACTTGCAACATTAGTTCTGAGAATGCCTTACATACCAAAGTATAATTGGTACAGCTGCGTGAAATCTTTGAATCGAAAAATGAAAGTGAATCGGAAATCGAATTGAATCGGGCCCTCGTGTATCCAATCAAATGGATTTTGGAAATTTTAATCGATGTATAAGTCTTACACACTGAGCCCACCGAATAGCTGCATCTTCATTCTTCTTTTGAGATGACCATTTTCATGTCATAGAAGCTGTTTTTTTCCCACCGTGCCATCGCCAGGCATGAAGGCCATTCCCGAAACACATATTTACCTTTTAGCCACTAGTGTTGGCGCTGTCATTGACCAGCAAGCAAAGAAGCAGTGATGGAAAAACAAAAGCTGGTTTGCTCAAACAAAACAAATCCATGTGAGGTTGTTTAGAAACTGCTGCCTTTTTCCCATTCCGACTGTGACTCGGCCACGATTTCAGCAACCATTCACGTATTGAAGTAACATGATGAAATGACAGCACTGGCACTTGCATCAATGAAGCAACTCCTTTTGATCATCTTATAAGACCTTTTGATTACAGTCGATGAAAAGTTCCTGTCTTGGATTTGCTGAGAGAGGAAAAGCTTAAGTGTGCCAAAGGTTTCCCCACGGGGACCATCAGCGTGCTGAGTTTTAAAAAAAAGATTTTATGGAAAAACAGATTAGGTGACTTGTGCTGTGATGTCAGTGGCCCCAGTTCTGCTTTTCAGCACGTGGGAAACGAGTTGTAACCATGTTCGCCATACCCGCAATAAATATCATCTGTCATGTGCTGTTCTCAATACAATGGCTGGGAAATCGGCGTTGTCTTAAATAAGAAATGAGACAACTTGACAAATCAAATAAAGGTCGTGCGCTGCAGAATCCTTGCTTTAGCACTTATTTGGGTTAGGATGTAAATCAGTGCGGTCAAAGAATTCCGCCCAGTTTGTCTGCACGAAGGAGTGGAGACATATTGTTTCCATTAAATTGCTGACAGAATGCATATTTGTCATCTGTGCAGTGAGCGAGTTACAACCGAGCCGCATTCTGGCAAGCAGATGGACGCCAAAGAAAAGTTCTACAAGTGGTTTGAGAAATGGATTTGACAATTTTCATCATTATAAACCACAAAACAGTTGACTTCCCCCCGCCCCTACGATTGGCTATGGACACGGGGAAGAGAACAATCGTTTTGAGGATTCAATCAAATGCAGGATTGAACGTGATACTGGTGTTCATTCTCTGATGAATCAAATTAAACTGGGAGCTTGAGAGGGAGGAAACAAAGCGCACAGAGTTCATTACATCTTTGATTTCCACAGACCAAAGGTTGTGCAAATGAACGTGCGGCAAGACAAAGCCATTATCCCCAGAGACTGACCGCAGAGCAAACCGCATGTTATCAATTTTGATGAAATTGACACGTCCTACATTACAATGTGATTAAATTCTGACAAACTGTCAAACCGCCCGCGTGATCGCTCAGCTCACCGTTCACTTAGTAGTCCCAGAAGCGGACCGGTGACTATCGCCATTATCACAATCATCATCGTGCATGACACGGGGCCTTCAAATGTGACGTGCTTCACAAATAGTCGCGCAGGGGATAATTCTAATGCTCATGTCTGCGAGCGATGTCATGCGATAACCATCTTGGCGCCTCATGCTCATTGCTTATGCGTACAGTAAATGAGTTGGCGTGTCTTAAAGAGATATACATTGTATAGCAATCACAACACAATAATAGTTTGCCAATGTGAGCTCACGAAATACATGTGAAGAGGCGACGGCGCTCAAATGACTCGCTCGAGTAAAACGCTCCAGTGCTTGCAATTACAAACGAACGCACACAATTTTGCAAAGAACTAATTGCAGAGGCTTTGAAGGCCATTTCGTCACGTGGATCTTTGTCACAAGTCGATGCAGGATTTTGGAGAACAAAGCCAATGGAATTCTGGCTTTTCTTTTCCAATTTGGATAAACCAATGCACGAACAGGAGGCATGTGCATCCTCTTGGCCCAGAAACAAAGCAGCAGACAAAAGGAGATGAAGCTGACGGCCGCTGGAAACCACGATTATGCTCTGCGATGGCATTTGAGACTCTCACTCGCAGGCGCCAGACATTGTGCATTTTCGGAACCATTTGCGCAACCGCAAAATTCTACAATCAATTTTAAAATTCCTGAAGGGACAGAGTAAAATCTAAAGCTGCTGAGATGTCTAAATGCTTTTATTCAAGCTAAACAAAGCCAATGAGTCAGTTGGTGGGTTGCATTCACAGCTATCCACCATTATGCTTTTTTTTTTCTTCTTTTTTTTTTTTAAACTCACGTGCCCTGTGCCACACTTCCCGAAATACCGGGGAGTCTTTCTCTAAAAGCTCTTCACGATAACAAAACGAACCAACCCGAGGCTACACAGGCACCGCTTCTAGTGAAAGGCTGTGGGGGGGGCAAGAAAAAGTCTTAAAAACAATGTGAGCAAGAAAAAAGAAGCCTCTTCAAAGCGGAGGATTAGGCCAGCTGCCAAAACACGCAATGGGTGTGTGTGTGTGTGTGTGTGTGTGCATTTGCCATAGCACGTTTAAATCAATACGTGTCAAATTTCGCTTGAAACACAATTAACTTGCGCTTGACAAAGAAAGAAAAGCGTAAAAACACGGTACAAAAGACAAGAGCAACGTTGCCCTTAAAAGCTTTCAAGCTTATCTACTCTGACAGCTAATGTGCCGCTTGACTTGCACGGGAAAAGCAAAGATAAAAAGCCTACATTTGCGCGCGTGAAAATGTCGTCTCGTAGCGTCAAAATGCGTTTGGTGGAAGCGTCGAGCTACTGTTCTTCTTTAACCTGCATGAGCCCCGCAACCATTCGACCTCCGGCAAATATCGGCAGAGTGAAGTAATTAAATGGTTGCTGGTGAAAGTCTGACTCAAGGATGAAGGCATCGCGGTTTTTAAATGGATGACAAAGTTGTCTGCCAACCAGAGACAAAGAAATCCATTTAAAAGCTTTTGCGAACGCTCCGAGTTGAGCTGAACTGTTGCCATGGTTTTCAAACTACAGTGCGGTTATGTTTCGCCCCCCCCAAGAAATAGCCGCCCCATATTTGTTCCATATCACTCACACACCTGTTAGTAGAAACAAGGTTAGCGATAAACGAGGGCAAGAGTCCTATTGATCCACGTCACCATTTTTGGGGGGGGGGGTTAATGAAGAAGTTCTGCCTTCCAATTTGTAAGAGACGAATATTTCTCGTAGGACTACTCCCTTTCACATCTGTGACTGCAATTTTTTTCATTTCTGTGTTGAAGCAATTCAGCACCATCCCACCAGCCAAATTAAAACGGTGCAGCTACTAGTTGTCGTCTCCCGTAATGCACACAGGATTACGCTGCATAAAAATGACAAAGTAAAGTGGAACCGCCAGAGCATTTTTGAATTCAGAGTAAATTGTGAATTAAAACATTGACTGTACTCTCCATAAATAGTTTGTGATGATTAATTATTGTTTTGAAATCACTGTATGAGACAATTTAAGGGCTTGTAACCAATAGAAATATTTGCAGCATTCAGACCGGATTTACTAAGATGTGGTAGCTGATCTAATGACATGTCACAAACCAGAGCTGCGTCAAATTAAATTGGTACGCTGCTCGTTGTGTGTTTTTCTCGAGTAGGATATGTAAATATATTCAATTTGGCATGCACAACGTGATTTTTGAGACGAACAACAGTGGCTGATACTGTTTCTTTAAATAGCATGTCAGAACGGCACATGTATACTGATAAGCAAAGCGGTGCCAGCATCGCTCAGATTTCTGAAATGGCAAGAAAAAATGATCACAACCGATCGTCTATTATTGCAATTTAGCGCCCCCTATATGGGATCTCAGCAGTTAACAACATGAAGTGGGCCTCTCCCGTAAAAACATGGACACAAATGCAACGTCAGGTGTCAGCGATTAGTACTGGCATGAGTCCGACACAAGGAGCGTCCCCTCTAATGTGTATTATCTACGTTAAGGGAGCTCGGCTGTGTGACTGGACTCTTACTCCCATGTAATCAGCTCAACCGAGTGGGTGCAGAGAGCGATGTGTGC